>NW_027258002.1:77500-170000 GCF_045791955.1 Oncorhynchus clarkii lewisi
TTGTTATTATAGACACTGTCTCTCTCCTACAGCATGTTGTTATTATACACACTGTCTCTCTCCTACAGCATGTTGTTATTATAGACACTGTCTCTCTCCTACAGCATGTTGTTATTATACACACTGTCTCTCTCCTACAGAATGTTGTTGTTATACACACTGTCTCTCTCCTACAGCATGTTGTTATTATAGACACTGTCTCTCTCCTACAGCATGTTGTTATTATACACACTGTCTCTCTCCTACAGCATGTTGTTATTATAGACACTGTCTCTCTCCTACAGCATGTTGTTATTATACACACTGTCTCTCTCCTACAGCATGTTGTTATTATACACACTGTCTCTCTCCTACAACATGTTGTTATTATACACACTGTCTCTCTCCTACAGCATGTTGATATTATACACACTGTCTCTCTCCTACAGCATGTTGTTATTATACACACTATCTCTCTCCTACAGCATGTTGTTATTATACACACTGTCTCTCTCCTACAGCATGTTGTTATTATAGACACTGTCTCTCTCCTACAGCATGTTGTTATTATACACACTGTCTCTCTCCTACAGCATGTTGTTATTATAGACACTGTCTCTCTCCTACAGCATGTTGTTATGATACACACTGTCTCTCTCCTACAGCATGCTGTTGTTATACACACTGTCTCTCTCCTACAGCATGTTGTTGTTATACACACTGTCTCTCTACTACTGCATGTTGTTATTACAGACACTGTCTCTCTCCTACAGCATGTTGTTATTATAGACACTGTCTCTCTCCCACATCATGTTGTTATTATAGACACTGTCTCTCTCCTACAGCATGTTGTTATTATACACACTGTCTCTCTCCTACAGCATGTTGTTATTATAGACACTGTCTCTCTCCTACAGCATGTTGTTATTATACACACTGTCTCTCTCCTACAGCATGTTGTTATTATACACACGGTCTCTCTCCTACAGCATGTTGTTGTTATACACACTGTTTCTCTCCTACAGCATGTTGTTATTATACACACTGTCTCTCTCCTACAGCATGTTGTTATTATACACACTGTCTCTCTCCTACAGCATGTTGTTATTATAGACACTGTCTCTCTCCTACAGCATGTTGTTATTATACACACTTTCTCTCTCCTACAGCATGTTGTTATTATAGACACTGTCTCTCTCCTACAGGATGTTGTTATTATAGACACTGTCTCTCTCCTACAGCATGTTGTTATTATACACACTGTCTCTCTCCTACAGCATGTTGTTATTATACACACTGCCTCTCTCCTACGGCATGTTGTTATTATACACACTGTCTCTCTCCTACAGCATGCTGTTGTTATACACACTGTCTCTCTCCTACAGCATGTTGTTATTATAGACACTGTCTCTCTCCTACAGCATGTTGTTATTATACACACTGTCTCTCTCCTACAGCATGTTGTTATTATACACACTGTCTCTCTCCTACAGCATGTTGTTGTTATACACACTGTCTCTCTCCTACAGCATGTTGTTATTATAGACACTGTCTCTCTCCTACAGCATGTTGTTATTATACACACTGTCTCTCTCCTACAGCATGTTGTTGTTATACACACTGTCTCTCTCCTACAGCATGTTGTTGTTATACACACTGTCTCTCTCCTACAGCATGTTGTTATTATAGACACTGTCTCTCTCCTACAGCATGTTGTTATTATACACACTGTCTCTCTCCTACAGCATGTTGTTGTTATACACACTGTCTCTCTCCTACAGCATGTTGTTGTTATACAAACTGTCTCTCTCCTACAGCATGTTGTTATTATACACAATGTCTCTCTCCTACAGCATGTTGTTATTAAACACACTGTCTCTCTCCCACAGCATGTTTTTATTACAGACACTGTCTCTCTCCTACAGCATGTTGTTATTATACACACTGTCTCTCTCCTACAGCATGTTGTTATTAAACACACTGTCTCTCTCCCACAGCATGTTTTTATTACAGACACTGTCTCTCTCCTACAGCATGTTGTTATTATAGACACTGTCTCTCTCCCACAGCATGTTTTTATTACAGACACTGTCTCTCTCCTACAGCATGTTGTTATTATACACACTGTCTCTCTCCTACAGCATGTTGTTATTATACACACTGTCTCTCTCCTACAGCATTTTGTTGTTATACACACTGTCTCTCTCCTACAGCATGTTGTTATTATAGACACTGTCTCTCTCCTACAGCATGTTGTTATACACACTGTCTCTCTCCTACAGCATGTTGTTATTATAGACACTGTCTCTCTCCTACAGCATGTTGTTATTATACACACTGTCTCTCTCCTACAGCATGTTGTTATTATAGACACTGACTCTCTCCTACAGCATGTTGTTATTATAGACACTGTCTCTCTCCTACAGCATGTTGTTATTATAGACACTGTCTCTCTCCTACAGGATGTTGTTATTATAGACACTGTCTCTCTCCTACAGCATGTTGTTATTATACACACTGTCTCTCTCCTACAGCATGTTGTTATTATACACACTGTCTCTCTCCTACAGCATGTTGTTATTATACACACTGTCTCTCTCCTACAGCATGTTGTTGTTATACACACTGTCTCTCTCCTACAGCATGTTGTTATTATAGACACTGTCTCTCCTACAGCATGTTGTTATTATACACACTGTCTCTCTCCTACAGCATGTTGTTATTATACCAACAGCATATTAACACACTGTCTCTCTCCTACAGCATGTTGTTATTATACACACTGTCTCTCTCCCACAGCGTGTTGTTATTATACACAATGTCTCTCTCCCACAGCGTGTTGTTCAAATCTATCCATTGGTCTGATTAGTCCAAATTTGAGCTTCATGAGAACCGCTGAGACACAAAGTAGGTGAACGGATGATCTCTGCATGTGTGGTGTGGTGTGCTCTGCATGTTTGTGTGTGATCTCTGCATGTGTGTGTGTGTGTGTGTGGTGGGGGGGGGGGGTGCTTTGCTGATGACACTGTCTGTGATTTATTTAGAATTCAAGGCACACTTGACCACCACAGCATTCTGCAGAAATACGCAATTTTTATCCCGGTTCGCCCAGGTCCTCTGGGTCAACATATGTCTCAGGGGTTTATTGTCACGTGTCTGATGACGCAAGCCGACGCCAGGATACACTTCAGCCTTGCTACAGTATATATTTAGATAACATTTTGATTGAGGGCCCTCACAATAACATGTCATATCACAACTGAGTCAATTATCCTCAAACAGTAAAGTGTCTATCATTATCCAACCATCTACTCTTCCTCCGCTGTAATTACAGAAGGAAACGGGCCTTCTTCTCTGGACAATGTCTAGGAGTAGTGAACAGGGTCTGTCTCTATGTTTTCCTCCTCTTCCTCCTCCATTTTGCAGTGGTAAAATAGCACTGTAATTGCAGAAGGAAATGGTTCTTCTTCTCTGGACAATGTCTAGGAGTAGTGAACAGTGTCTGTCTCTATGTTTTCCTCCTCTTCCTCCTCCATTTTGCAGTGGTAAAATAGCACTGTAATTGCAGAAGGAAATGGTTCTTCTTCTCTGGACAATGTCTAGGAGCAGTGAACAGGGTCTGTCTCTATGTTTTCCTCCTCTTCCTCCTCCATTTTGCAGTGGTAAAATAGCACTGTAATTGCAGAAGGAAATGGTTCTTCTTCCCTGGACAATGTCTAGGAGCAGTGAACAGTGTCTGTCTCTTTGTTTTCCTATTCTCTGAAAGCGGAAGACATCGACTATTTCCAATGGTGAGTTTTATTAACAGTATAGTAATGGTGGGAAATAGGCCTGTCCCTATGAGCAGTGGAGCGTGAAGAGATTTACTATGCTGAGTGAAATACTGAGAGAGAGAGAGAGAGAGAGAGAGAGAGAGAGAGCGAGAGAGAGAGAGAGAGAGAGAGAGAGACAACGAGAGAGACAGCGAGAGAGACAGAGAGAGAGAGACAGAGAGAGAGAGAGAGAGAGAGAGAGAGAGACACAGAGAGAGAGAGAGAGAGAGACAGAGAGAGAGAAAGAGACAGAGAGAGAGAGAGAGAGAGAGAGAGACAGCGAGAGAGCGAAAGAGACAGCGAGAGAGCGAGAGAGAGAGAGAGAGCGAGCGAAAGAGACAACGAAAGAGAGAGCGAGAGAGCGAGAGAGTGAGAGAGAGAGAGAGCGAAAGAGACAATGAGAGAGCGAGAGAGCGAGAGAGCGAGATAAAGAGAGAGAGAGAGAGATAGAGAGAGAGATGTGAGTGAGTAATGTCAGGGTTGTCAGATGCCCACACAGTAGATCCCCAACAGGCCTTTCCTGTATGCCTCCTGTCAACAACACTTGACTGAACCAAAACACTCCCGTTGCTGAGGTGTACCAGAGGATTTACCATCAGTTTAAACTGAAGGCTCTCACTTCAACGAGCTGTAGTCTACACTGAAAACAACATATTGTACGCCAGTGAACCTGAAAGCCTGCAACGCCTTTTCTGATCTACATTAAAAAGCCAGTTTTGAAACATGCTCAACCATTACAGTCTGTGGTAGTAGGTTCAATTTCTAGTTTAGTACAGAGGTAACATGACCATGTAACACACCTCACATCACATGACAGAACACCTGGTCACATTCACACCTCACATCACATGACAGAACACCTGGTCACATTCACACCTCACATCACATGACAGAACACCTGGTCACATTCACACCTCACATCACATGACAGAACCCCTGGTCACATTCACACCTCACATCACATGACAGAACCCCTGGTCACATTCACAACTCACATGACATGACAGAACCCTGGTCACATTCACACCTCACATGACATGACAGAACCCTGGTCACATTCACACCTCACATCACATGACAGAACCCCTGGTCACATTCACACCTCACATCACATGACACAACCCCTGGTCACATTCACACCTCACATGACAGAACCTCTGGTCACATTCACACCTCACATCACATGACATAACCCCTGGTCACATTCACACCTCACATCACATGACAGAACCCCTGGTCACATTCACACCTCACATCACATGACAGAACCCCTGGTCACATTCACACCTCACATCACATGACAGAACCCCTGGTCACATTCACACATCACATCACATGACAGAACCCCTGGTCACATGCACACCTCACATCACATGACAGAACCCCTGATCACATTCACACCTTACATCACATGACAGAACCCCTAGTCACATTCACACCTCACATGACAGAACCCCTGATCACATTCACACCTCACATCACATGACAGAACCCCTGATCACATTCACACATCACATCACATGACAGAACCCCTGGTCACATTCACACATCACATGACAGAACACCGGATCACATTCACACCTCACATCACATGACAGAACCCCTGGTCACATTCACACCTCACATCACATGACAGAACCCCTGGTCACATTCACACCTCACATCACATGACAGAACCCCTGGTCACATTCACACCTCACATCACATGACAGAACCCCTGGTCACATTCACACATCACATCACATGACAGAACCCCTGGTCACATGCACACCTCACATCACATGACAGAACCCCTGATCACATTCACACCTTACATCACATGACAGAACCCCTGGTCACATTCACACCTCACATGACAGAACCCCTGATCACATTCACACCTCACATCACATGACAGAACCCCTGATCACATTCACACATCACATCACATGACAGAACCCCTGGTCACATTCACACATCACATGACAGAACACCGGATCACATTCACACCTCACATCACATGACAGAACCCCTGGTCACATTCACACCTCACATCCCATGACAGAACCCCTGGTCACATTCACACATCACATCACATGACAGAACCCCTGGTCACATGCACACCTCACATCACATGACAGAACCCCTGATCACATTCACACCTCACATCACATGGCAGAACCCCTGGTCACATTCACACCTCACATCACATGACAGAACACCTGATCACATTCACACCTCACATCACATGACACAACCCCTGATCACATTCACACCTCACATGACAGAACACCGGATCACATTCACACCTCACATCACATGACAGAACCCCTGGTCACATTCACACCTCACATCACATGACAGAACCCCTGGTCACATTCACACCTCACATCACATGACAGAACCCCTGGTCACATTCACACCTCACATCACATGACAGAACCCCTGATCACATTCACACCTCACATCACATGACAGAACCCCTGGTCACATTCACACCTCACATCACATGACAGAACACCTGATAACATTCACACCTCACATCACATGACACAACCCCTGGTCACATTCACACCTCACATGACAGAACACCGGATCACATTCACACCTCACATCACATGACAGAACCCCTGGTCACATTCACACCTCACATCACATGACAGAACCCCTGGTCACATTCACACCTCACATCACATGACAGAACCCCTGGTCACATTCACACCTCACATCACATGACAGAACCCCTGGTCATATTCACACATCGCATCACATGACAGAACCCCTGGTCACATGCACACCTCACATCACATGACAGAACCCCTGATCACATTCACACCTTACATCACATGACAGAACCCGTGGTCACATTCACACCTCACATGACAGAACCCCTGATCACATTCACACCTCACATCACATGACAGAACCCCTGATCACATTCACACATCACATCACATGACAGAACCCCTGGTCACATTCACACCTCACATGACAGAACCCCTGATCACATTCACACCTCACATCACATGACAGAACCCCTGATCACATTCACACATCACATGACAGAACACCGGATCACATTCACACCTCACATCACATGACAGAACCCCTGATCACATTCAAACCTCACATCACATGACAGAACCCCTGGTCACATTCACACCTCACATCACATGACAGAACACCTGATCACATTCACAATTCACATCACATGACACAACCCCTGGTCACATTCACACCTCACATGACCGAACCCCTGGTCACATTCACACCTCACATCACATGACAGAACCCCTGGTCACATTCACACCTCACATCACATGACAGAACACCCGATCACAGTCACACCTCACATCACATTACAGAACCCCTGGTCACATTCACACCTCACATCACATGACAGAACACCTGATCACATTCACACCTTACATCACATGACACAACCCCTGGTCACATTCACACCTCACATGACAGAACCCCTGATCACATTCACACCTCACATCACATGACAGAACCCCTGATCACACTCACACATCACATCACATGACAGAACCCCTGGTCACATTCACACATCACATGACAGAACACCGGATCACATTCACACCTCACATCACATGACAGAACCCCTGGTCACATTCACACCTCACATCACATGACAGAACCCCTGGTCACATTCACACATCACATCACATGACAGAACCCCTCGTCACATGCACACCTCACATCACATGACAGAACCCCTGATCACATTCACACCTTACATCACATAACAGAACCCCTGGTCGCATTCACACCTCACATGACAGAACCCCTGATCACATTCACACCTCACATCACATGACAGAACCCCTGATCACATTCACACATCACATCACATGACAGAACCCCTGGTCACATTCACACATCACATGACAGAACCCCTGGTCACATTCACACCTCACATCACATGACAGAACCCCTGGTCACATTCACACCTCACATCACATGACAGAACACCTGATCACAGTCACACCTCACATCACATTACAGAACCCCTGGTCACATTCACACCTCACATCACATGACAGAACACCTGATCACATTCACACCTCACATCACATGACAGAACCCCTGGTCACATTCACACCTCACATGACAGAACCCCTGATCACATTCACACCTCACATCACATGACAGAACCCCTGATCAAATTCACACATCACATCACATGACAGAACCCCTGGTCACATTCACACATCACATGACAGAACACCGGATCACATTCACACCTCACATCACATGACAGAACCCCTGGTCACATTCACACCTCACATCACATGACATAACCCCTGGTCACATTCACACCTCACATCACATGACAGAACCCCTGGTCACATGCACACCTCACATCACATGACAAAACCCCTGATCACATTCACACCTCACATCACATGACAGAACCCCTGGTCACATTCACACCTCACATCACATGACAGAACACCTGATCACATTCACACCTCACATCACATGACAGAACCCCTGGTCACATTCACACCTCACATCACATGACAGAACACCTGATCACAGTCACACCTCACATCACATTACAGAACCCCTGGTCACATTCACACCTCACATCACATGACAGAACACCTGATCACATTCACACCTTACATCACATGACAGAACCCCTGGTCACATTCACACCTCACATGACAGAAACCCTGATCACATTCACACCTCACATCACATGACAGAACCCCTGATCACATTCACACCTCACATCACATGACAGAACCCCTGGTCACATTCACACCTCACATCACATGACAGAACACCTGATCACATTCACACCTTACATCACATGACAGAACCCCTGGTCACATTCACACATCACATTACAGAACCCCTGATCACATTCACACATCACATCACATGACAGAACCCCTGGTCACATTCACACATCACATGACAGAACACCGGATCACATTCACACCTCACATCACATGACAGAACCCCTGGTCACATTCACACCTCACATCACATGACAGAACCCCTGGTCACATTCACACCTCACATCACATGACAGAACCCCTGGTCACATGCACACCTCACATCACATGACAGAACCCCTGATCACATTCACACCTCACATCACATGACAGAACCCCTGGTCACATTCACACCTCACATCACATGACAGAACACCTGATCACATTCACACCTCACATCACATGACAGAACCCCTGGTCACATTCACACCTCACATCACATGACAGAACACCTGATCACAGTCACACCTCACATCACATTACAGAACCCCTGGTCACATTCACACCTCACATCACATGACAGAACACCTGATCACATTCACACCTTACATCACATGACAGAACCCCTGGTCACATTCACACCTCACATGACAGAACCCCTGATCACATTCACACCTCACATCACATGACAGAACCCCTGATCACATTCACACATCACATCACATGACAGAACCCCTGGTCACATTCACACATCACATGACAGAACACTGGATCACATTCACACCTCACATCACATGACAGAACCCCTGGTCACATTCACACCTCACATCACATGACAGAACACCTGATCACATTCACACCTTACATCACATGACAGAACCCCTGGTCACATTCACACATCACATTACAGAACACCTGATCACATTCACACATCACATCACTTGACAGAACCCCTGGTCACATTCACACATCACATGACAGAACACCGGATCACATTCACACCTCACATCAAATGACAGAACCCCTGGTCACATTCACACCTCACATCACATGACAGAACCCCTGGTCATATTCACACCTCACATCACATGACAGAACCCCTGGTCACATGCACACCTCACATAACATGACAGAACCCCTGATCACATTCACACCTCACATCACATGCCAGAACCCCTGGTCACATTCACACCTCAAATCACATGACAGAACACCTGATCACATTCACACCTCACATCACATGACAGAACCCCTGGTCACATTCACACCTCAAATCACATGACAGAACACCTGATCACAGTCAAACCTCACATCACATTACAGAACCCCTGGTCACATTCACACCTCACATCACATGACAGAACCCCTGGTCACATTCACACCTCACATGACAGAACCCCTGATCACATTCACACCTCACATCACATGACAGAACCCCTGATCACATTCACACATCACATCACATGACAGAACCCCTGGTCACATTCACACATCACATGACAGAACACCGGATCACATTCACACCTCACATCACATGACAGAACCCCTGGTCACATTCAAACCTCACATCACATGACAGAACACCTGATCACATTCACACCTTACATCACATGACAGAACCCCTGGTCACATTCACACATCACATGACATGACAGAACCCCTGGTCACATTCACACCTCACATCACATGACAGAACCCCTGGTCACATTCACACCTCACATCACATGACAGAACACCTGATCACATTCACAACTCACATCACATGACAGAACCCCTGATCACATTCACACCTCACATCACATGACACAACCCCTGGTCACATTCACACCTCACATCACATGACAGAACCCCTGATCACATTCACAACTCACATCACATGACAGAACCCCTGGTCACATTCACACATCACATGACAGAACACCGGATCACATTCACACCTCACATCACATGACAGAACTCCTGGTCACATTCAAACCTCACATCACATGACAGAACACCTGATCACATTCACACCTTACATCACATGACAGAACCCCTGGTCACATTCACACATCACATGACATGACAGAACCCCTGGTCACATTCACACCTCACATCACATGACAGAACCCCTGGTCACATTCACACCTCACATCACATGACAGAACACCTGATCACATTCACAACTCACATCACATGACAGAACCCCTGATCACATTCACACCTCACATCACATGACACAACCCCTGGTCACATTCACACCTCACATCACATGACAGAACACCTGATCACATTCACACCTCACATCACATGACAGAACCCCTGGTCACATTCACACCTCACATGACATGACAGAACCCCTGGTCACATGCACACCTCACATCACATGACAGAACCCCTGGTCACATTCACACCTCACATGACAGAACCCCTGATTACATTCACACCTCACATCACATGACAGAACCCCTGATTACATTCACACATCACATCACATGACAGAACCCCTGGTCACATTCACACCTCACATCACATGACAGAACACCTGATCACATTCACACCTTACATCACATGACAGAACCCCTGGTCACATTCACACATCACATTACAGAACCCCTGATCACATTCACACATCACATCACATGACAGAACCCCTGGTCACATTCACACATCACATGACAGAACACCGGATCACATTCACACCTCACATCACATGACAGAACCCCTGGTCACATTCACACCTCACATCACATGACAGAACCCCTGGTCACATTCACACCTCACATCACATGACAGAACCCCTGGTCACATGCACACCTCACATCACATGACAGAACCCCTGATCACATTCACACCTCACATCACATGACAGAACCCCTGGTCACATTCACACCTCACATCACATGACAGAACACCTGATCACATTCACACCTCACATCACATGACAGAACCCCTGGTCACATTCACACCTCACATCACATGACAGAACACCTGATCACAGTCACACCTCACATCACATTACAGAACCCCTGGTCACATTCACACCTCACATCACATGACAGAACACCTGATCACATTCACACCTTACATCACATGACAGAACCCCTGGTCACATTCACACCTCACATGACAGAACCCCTGATCACATTCACACCTCACATCACATGACAGAACCCCTGATCACATTCACACATCACATCACATGACAGAACCCCTGGTCACATTCACACATCACATGACAGAACACTGGATCACATTCACACCTCACATCACATGACAGAACCCCTGGTCACATTCACACCTCACATCACATGACAGAACACCTGATCACATTCACACCTTACATCACATGACAGAACCCCTGGTCACATTCACACATCACATTACAGAACCCCTGATCACATTCACACATCACATCACTTGACAGAACCCCTGGTCACATTCACACATCACATGACAGAACACCGGATCACATTCACACCTCACATCACATGACAGAACCCCTGGTCACATTCACACCTCACATCACATGACAGAACCCCTGGTCATATTCACACCTCACATCACATGACAGAACCCCTGGTCACATGCACACCTCACAAAACATGACAGAACCACTGATCACATTCACACCTCACATCACATGACAGAACCCCTGGTCACATTCACACCTCAAATCACATGACAGAACACCTGATCACATTCACACCTCACATCACATGACAGAACCCCTGGTCACATTCACACCTCAAATCACATGACAGAACACCTGATCACAGTCAAACCTCACATCACATTACAGAACCCCTGGTCACATTCACACCTCACATCACATGACAGAACACCTGATCACATTCACACCTTACATCACATGACAGAACCCCTGGTCACATTCACACCTCACATGACAGAACCCCTGATCACATTCACACCTCACATCACATGACAGAACCCCTGATCACATTCACACATCACATCACATGACAGAACCCCTGGTCACATTCACACATCACATGACAGAACACCGGATCACATTCACACCTCACATCACATGACAGAACCCCTGGTCACATTCAAACCTCACATCACATGACAGAACACCTGATCACATTCACACCTTACATCACATGACAGAACCCCTGGTCACATTCACACATCACATGACATGACAGAACCCCTGGTCACATTCACACCTCACATCACATGACAGAATCCCTGGTCACATTCACACCTCACATCACATGACAGAACACCTGATCACATTCACAACTCACATCACATGACAGAACCCCTGATCACATTCACACCTCACATCACATGACACAACCCCTGGTCACATTCACACCTCACATCACATGACAGAACCCCATGTCACATTCACACCTCACATTACATGACAGAACACCTGGTCACATTCACACCTCACATGACATGACAGAACCCCTGGTCACATTCACACCTCACATCACATGACAGAACCCCTGGTCACATTCACACCTCACATCACAGAACCCCTGATCACATTCACACCTCACATCACATGACAGAACCCCTTATCACATTCACACATCACATCACATGACAGAACCCCTGGTCACATTCACACATCACATGACAGAACACCGGATCACATTCACACCTCACATCACATGACAGAACCCCTGGTCACATTCACACCTCACATCACATGACAGAACACCTGATCACATTCACACCTCACATCACATGACAGAACCCCTGGTCACATTCACACCTCACATGACATGACAGAACTCCTGGTCACATTCACACCTCACATCACATGACAGAACCCCTGGTCGCATTCACAACTCACATCACATGACAGAACCCCTGATCACATTCACACCTCACATCACATGACACAACCCCTGGTCACATTCACACCTCACATCACATGACAGAACCCCTGATCACATTCACACCTCACATCACATGACAGAACCCCTGATCACATTCACACCTCACATCACATGACAGAACCCCTGATCACATTCACACATCACATCACATGACAGAACCCCTGGTCACATTCACACATCACATGACAGAACACCGGATCACATTCACACCTCACATCACATGACAGAACTCCTGGTCACATTCACACCTCACATCACATGACAGAACACCTGATCACATTCACACCTCACATCACATGACAGAACCCCTGGTCACATTCACACATCACATGACATTACAGAACCCCTGATCACATTCACACCTCACATCACATGACAGAACCCCTGGTCACATTCACACCTCACATCACATGACAGAACACCTGATCACATTCACAACTCACATCACATGACAGAACCCCTGATCACATTCACACCTCACATCACATGACACAACCCCTGGTCACATTCACACCTCACATCACATGACAGAACACCTGATCACATTCACACCTCACATCACATGACACAACCCCTGGTCACATTCACACCTCACATCACATGACAGAACCCCATGTCACATTCACACCTCACATTACATGACAGAACACCTGGTCACATTCACACCTCACATGACATGACAGAACCCCTGGTCACATTCACACCTCACATCACATGACAGAACCCCTGGTCACATTCACACCTCACATCACAGAACCCCTGATCACATTCACACCTCACATCACATGACAGAACCCCTTATCACATTCACACATCACATCACATGACAGAACCCCTGGTCACATTCACACATCACATGACAGAACACCGGATCACATTCACACCTCACATCACATGACAGAACCCCTGGTCACATTCACACCTCACATCACATGACAGAACACCTGATCACATTCACACCTCACATCACATGACAGAGCCCCTGGTCACATTCACACCTCACATGACATGACAGAACTCCTGGTCACATTCACACCTCACATCACATGACAGAACCCCTGGTCGCATTCACAACTCACATCACATGACAGAACCCCTGATCACATTCACACCTCACATCACATGACACAACCCCTGGTCACATTCACACCTCACATCACATGACAGAACCCCTGATCACATTCACACCTCACATCACATGACAGAACCCCTGATCACATTCACACCTCACATCACATGACAGAACCCCTGATCACATTCACACATCACATCACATGACAGAACCCCTGGTCACATTCACACATCACATGACAGAACACCGGATCACATTCACACCTCACATCACATGACAGAACTCCTGGTCACATTCAAACCTCACATCACATGACAGAACACCTGATCACATTCACACCTTACATCACATGACAGAACCCCTGGTCACATTCACACATCACATGACATTACAGAACCCCTGATCACATTCACACCTCACATCACATGACAGAACCCCTGGTCACATTCACACCTCACATCACATGACAGAACACCTGATCACATTCACAACTCACATCACATGACAGAACCCCTGATCACATTCACACCTCACATCACATGACACAACCCCTGGTCACATTCACACCTCACATCACATGACAGAACACCTGATCACATTCACACCTCACATCACATGACAGAACCCCTGGTCACATTCACACCTCACATGACATGACAGAACTCCTGGTCACATTCACACCTCACATCACATGACAGAACCCCTGGTCACATTCACACCTCACATGACAGAACCCCTGATTACATTCACACCTCACATCACATTACAGAACCCCTGATCACATTCACATTCACACATCACATCACATGACAGAACCCCTGGTCACATTCACACATCACATGACAGAACACCGGATCACATTCACACCTCACATCACATGACAGAACCCCTGGTCACATTCACACCTCACATCACATGACAGAACACCTGATCACATTCACACCTCACATCACATGACAGAGCCCCTGGTCACATTCACACCTCACATGACATGACAGAACTCCTGGTCACATTCACACCTCACATCACATGACAGAACCCCTGGTCACATTTACACCTCACATCACATGACAGAACACCTGATCACATTCACACCTCACATCACATGACACAACCCCTGGTCACATTCACACCTCACATCACATGACAGAACCCCTGATCACATTCACACCTCACATCACATGACACAACCCCTGGTCACATTCACACCTCACATCACATGACAGAACACCTGGTCACATTCACACCTCACATCACATGACAGAACCCCTGATCACATTCACACCTCACATCACATGACAGAACCCCTGATCACATTCACACATCACATCACATGACAGAACCCCTGGTCACATTCACACATCACATGACAGAAAACCGGATCACATTCACACCTCACATCACATGACAGAACCCCTGGTCACATTCAAACCTCACATCACATGACAGAACACCTGATCACATTCACACCTTACATCACATGACAGAACCCCTGGTCACATTCACACATCACATGACATGACAGAACCCCTGGTCACATTCACACCTCACATCACATGACAGAACCCCTGGTCACATTCACACCTCACATCACATGACAGAACACCTGATCACATTCACAACTCACATCACATGACAGAACCCCTGATCACATTCACACCTCACATCACATGACAGAACCCCTGGTCACATTCACACCTCACATCACATGACAGAACACCTGATCACATTCACACCTCACATCACATGACAGAACCCCTGGTCACATTCACACCTCACATGACATGACAGAACCCCTGGTCACATTCACACCTCACATCACATGACAGAACCCCTGGTCACATTCACACCTCACATCACATGACACAACCCCTGGTCACATTCACACATCACATGACAGAACACCGGATCACATTCACACCTCACATCACATGACAGAACCCCTGGTCACATTCACACCTCACATCACATGACAGAACACCTGATCACATTCACATTCCAATGTGTCACCATGATAAGAGCCTGGTGCGTTTCAACTTCACAGCTCCAGACAACAAACAGAGAGACAGAATAGAGGAAGACAACGCAGGGAGGGGGGAAGTGGTCTTCTGAGTGTGTGTGTGTGTGTGTGTGTGTGTGTGTGTGTGTGTGTGTGTGTGTGTGTGTGTGTGTGTGTGTGTGTGTGTGTGTGTGTGTGTGTGTGTGTGTGTGGTCTTCTCCTGAGGGAGTATAGACAGGGTCTCTGTTCCATTTAGCAACAGTGAAAATGACCAACCACATGTTTTCACTTCACGCTGCTGTGGACGGAGGAATCCTCTGTTTGCTATTGTATAATGCTACACACACACACACTCTGCACATGCACACATACACACACACACACACACACACACACACATATCTGCGTTCTATTGTTTAACAGTACATGTTACATTCATGTTACATTCAATAATCCTATTGGATTAATATTATAATACAGAATAGATCAATATATTACCCTGATTATAATATAGAACAGATCAATATATTACCCTGATTATAACGCAGAATAAATCAATATATTACCCTGATTATAATATATAATAGATCAATATATTACCCTGATTTTAATATATAATATATCAATATATTACCCTGATTATAATATATAATAGATCAATATATTACCCTGATTATAATATATAATAGATCAATATATTACCCTGATTATAATACAGAACAGATTATCTGTTTTCTTATTTCTACCTTTACGTTGTTTATTCATTGCTCTCCAGCATGTTAGGTACAATAACATGTAATTAACCATCACTCATCCAACATGCTAGATACAATAACATGCAATTAACCATCACTCATCCAACATGTTAGATACAATAACATGCAATTAACCATCACTCATCCAACATGTTAGATACAATAACATGCAATTATCCATCACTCATCCAACATGTTAGATACAGTAACATGCAATTAACCATCACTCATCCAACATGATTACATCACTCATCCAACATGTTAGATACAATAACATGCAACTAACCATCACTCATCCAACATGTTAGACACAATAACATGTAATTATCCATCACTCATCCAGCATGTTAGATACAATAACATGCAATTAACCATCACTCATCCAACATGTTAGATACAATAACATGTAATTATCCATCACTCATCCAACATGTTAGATACAATAACATGTAATTAACCATCACTCATCCAACATGTTAGATACAATAACATGCAATTATCCATCACTCATCCAACATGATGTAATTAACCATCACTCATCCAACATGATGTAATTAACCATCACTCATCCAACATGATGCAGTTAATCTTGAAATCACTGCAAGTAAATGGTCCTCTTCGTGATGTCATGTTCTGGATAAGTAGCACGGCAAGAAGAGAAACCTTTGGGGTTTTCAACGATGTTAACTAGACTTCACGTCAAACTGTGAGAGCATATGTTCTACAGACTGGCTTCAATGATTCATTATCTTGATCATTAAATAGTGATGTCGCAAAAGTGCATCGTGGTATGGTGGATTCTGACAGGAACTCTAACTACACTATGGTGGATTCTGACAGGAACTCTAACTACACTATGATGGATTCTGACAGGATCTCTAACTACACTATGGTATATTCTGACAGGATCTCTAACTACACTATGGTAGATTCTGACAGGTTCTCTAACTACACTATGGTGGATTCTGACAGGAACTCTAACTACACTATGGTAGATTCTGACAGGAACTCTAACTACACTATGGTATATTCTGACAGGAACTCTAACTACACTAACACTATGGTGGATTCTGACAGGAACTCTAACTACACTATGGTGGATTCTGACAGGAACTCTAACTACACTAACACTATGGTGGATTCTGAAAGGAACTCTAACTACACTATGGTAGATTCTGACAGGAACTCTAACTACACTATGGTAGATTCTGACAGGAACTCTAACTACACTAACACTATGGTGGATTCTGACAGGAACTCTAACTACACTATGGTGGATTCTGACAGGAACTCTAACTACACTAACACTATGGTGGATTCTGACAGGAACTCTAACTACACTATGGTAGATTCTGGCAGGAACTCTAACTATACTATGGTAGATTCTGACAGGAACTCTAACTACACTATGGTAGATTCTGACAGGAACTCTAACTACACTAACACTATGGTGGATTCTGACAGGAACTCTAACTACACTATGGTGGAATCTGACAAGATCTCTAAATACACTATGGTAGATTCTGACAGGATCTCTAACTACACTATGGTGGATTCTGACAGGATCTCTAACTACACTATGGTGGGATTCTGACAGGAACTCTAACTACACTATGGTAGATTCTGACAGGAACTCTAACTACACTAACACTATGGTGGATTCTGACAGGAACTCTAACTAAACTATGGTGGATTCTGACAGGAACTCTAACTACACTAACACTATGGTGGATTCTGACATGATCTCTAACTACACTATGGTAGATTCTAACAGGATCTCTAACTACACTATGGTGGATTCTAACAGGATCTCTAACTAAACCATGGTAGATTCTGACAGGAACTCTAACTACACTATGGTAGATTCTGACAGGAACTCTAACTACACTACCACTATGGTGGATTCTGACAGGATCTCTAACCACACTATGGTGGATTCTGACAGGAACTCTAACTACACGATGGTAGATTCTGACAGGAACTCTAACTACACTATGGTAGATTCTGACAGGAACTCTAACTACACTATGGTATATTCTGACAGGAACTCTAACTACACTATGGTAGATTCTGACAGGAACTCTAACTACACTATGGTGGATTCTGACCGGAACTCTAACTACACTATGGTGGATTCTGACAGGAACTCTAACTACACTATGGTGGATTCTGACAGGATCTCTAACTACACTATGGTGGATTCTGACAGGAACTCTAACTACACTATGGTAGATTCTGACAGGAACTCTAACTACACTAACACTATGCTGGATTCTGACAGGAACTCTAACTACACTATGGTAGATTCTGACAGGAACTCTAACTACACTATGGTGGATTCTGACAGGATCTCTAACTACACTATGGTAGATTCTGACAGGAACTCTAACTACACTATGGTGGATTCTGACAGGAACTCTAACTACACTATGGTGGATTCTGACAGGAACTCTATCTACACTATGGTGGATTCTGACAGGATCTCTAAATACACTATGGTGGATTCTGACATGAACTCTAACTACACTATGGTAGATTCTGACAGGAACTCTAACTACACTAACACTATGCTGGATTCTGACAGGATCTCTAACTACACTATGGTAGATTCTGACAGGAACTCTAACTACACTATGGTAGATTCGGACAGGAACTCTAACTACCCTAACACTATGGTAGATTCTGACAGGAACTCTAACTACACTAACACTATGGTGGATTCTGACAGGATCTCTAACTACACTATGGTGGATTCTGACAGGAACTCTAACAACACTATGGTGGATTCTGACAGGATCTCTAACTTCACTATGGTAGATTCTGACAGAGACTCTAACTACACTAACACTATGGTAGATTCTGACAGGAACTCTAACTACACTATGGTAGATTCTGACAGGAACTCTAACTACACTAACACTATGGTGGATTCTGACAGGAACTCTAACTACACTATGGTATATTCTGACAGGAACTCTAACTACACTAACACTATGGTGGATTCTGACAGGAACTCTAACTACACTATGGTGGATTCTGACAGGAACTCTAACTACACTAACACTATGGTGGATTCTGAAAGGAACTCTAACTACACTATGGTAGATTCTGACAGGAACTCTAACTACACTATGGTAGATTCTGACAGGAACTCTAACTACACTAACACTATGGTGGATTCTGACAGGAACTCTAACTACACTATGGTGGATTCTGACAGGAACTCTAACTACACTAACACTATGGTGGATTCTGACAGGAACTCTAACTACACTATGGTAGATTCTGGCAGGAACTCTAACTATACTATGGTAGATTCTGACAGGAACTCTAACTACACTATGGTAGATTCTGACAGGAACTCTAACTACACTAACACTATGGTGGATTCTGACAGGAACTCTAACTACACTATGGTGGAATCTGACAAGATCTCTAAATACACTATGGTAGATTCTGACAGGAACTCTAACTACACTATGGTGGATTCTGACAGGATCTCTAACTACACTATGGTGGGATTCTGACAGGAACTCTAACTACACTATGGTAGATTCTGACAGGAACTCTAACTACACTAACACTATGGTGGATTCTGACAGGAACTCTAACTAAACTATGGTGGATTCTGACAGGAACTCTAACTACACTAACACTATAGTGGATTCTGACATGATCTCTAACTACACTATGGTAGATTCTAACAGGATCTCTAACTACACTATGGTGGATTCTAACAGGATCTCTAACTAAACCATGGTAGATTCTGACAGGAACTCTAACTACACTATGGTAGATTCTGACAGGAACTCTAACTACACTACCACTATGGTGGATTCTGACAGGATCTCTAACCACACTATGGTGGATTCTGACAGGAACTCTAACTACACGATGGTAGATTCTGACAGGAACTCTAACTACACTATGGTAGATTCTGACAGGAACTCTAACTACACTATGGTATATTCTGACAGGAACTCTAACTACACTATGGTAGATTCTGACAGGAACTCTAACTACACTATGGTGGATTCTGACCGGAACTCTAACTACACTATGGTGGATTCTGACAGGAACTCTAACTACACTATGGTGGATTCTGACAGGATCTCTAACTACACTATGGTGGATTCTGACAGGAACTCTAACTACACTATGGTAGATTCTGACAGGAACTCTAACTACACTAACACTATGCTGGATTCTGACAGGAACTCTAACTACACTATGGTAGATTCTGACAGGAACTCTAACTACACTATGGTGGATTCTGACAGGATCTCTAACTACACTATGGTAGATTCTGACAGGAACTCTAACTACACTATGGTGGATTCTGACAGGAACTCTAACTACACTATGGTGGATTCTGACAGGAACTCTATCTACACTATGGTGGATTCTGACAGGATCTCTAAATACACTATGGTGGATTCTGACATGAACTCTAACTACACTATGGTAGATTCTGACAGGAACTCTAACTACACTAACACTATGCTGGATTCTGACAGGATCTCTAACTACACTATGGTAGATTCTGACAGGAACTCTAACTACACTATGGTAGATTCGGACAGGAACTCTAACTACCCTAACACTATGGTAGATTCTGACAGGAACTCTAACTACACTAACACTATGGTGGATTCTGACAGGATCTCTAACTACACTATGGTGGATTCTGACAGGAACTCTAACAACACTATGGTGGATTCTGACAGGATCTCTAACTTCACTATGGTAGATTCTGACAGAGACTCTAACTACACTAACACTATGGTAGATTCTGACAGGAACTCTAACTACACTATGGTAGATTCTGACAGGAACTCTAACTACACTAACACTATGGTGGATTCTGACAGGAACTCTAACTACACTATGGTGGATTCTGACAGGATCTCTAACTACACTATGGTGGATTCTGACAGGAACTCTAACTACACTATGGTAGATTCTGACAGGAACTCTAACTACACTAACACTATGCTGGATTCTGACAGGAACTCTAACTACACTATGGTGGATACTGACAGGAACTCTAACTACACTATGGTGGATTCTGACAGGATCTCTAACTACACTATGGTGGATTCTGACAGGAACTCTAACTACACTATGGTAGATTCTGACAGGAACTCTAACTACACTAACACTATGCTGGATTCTGACAGGAACTCTAACTACACTATGGTAGATTCTGACAGGAACTCAAACTACACTATGGTAGATTCGGACAGGAACTCTAACTACACTATGGTAGATTCTGACAGGAACTCTAACTACACCATGGTAGATTCTGACAGGAACTCTAACTACACTATGGTAGATTCTGACAGGAACTCTAACTACACTATGGTGGATTCTGACAGGATCTCTAACTACACTATGGTATATTCGGACAGGAACTCTAACTACCCTAACACTATGGTAGATTCTAACAGGAACTCTAACTACACTAACACTATGGTAGATTCTGACAGGAACTCTAACTACACTATGGTAGATTCTGACAGAGACTCTAACTACACTAACACTATGGTAGATTCTGACAGGAACTCTAACTACACTATGGTAGATTCTGACAGGAATTCTAACTACACTATGGTAGATTCTGACAGGAACTCTAACTACACTATGGTAGATTCTGACAGGAACTCTAACTACACTATGGTAGATTCTGACAGGAACTCTAACTACACTATGGTGGATTCTGACAGGAACTCTAACTACACTATGGTGGAATCTGACAGGATCTCTAACTACACTATGGTTGATTCTGACAGGAACTCTAACTACACTATGGTGGATTCTGACAGGAACTCTAACTACACTATGGTGGATTCTGACAGGAACTCTAACTACACAATGGTGGATTCTGACAGGATCTCTAACTACACTATGGTGGATTCTGACAGGAACTCTAACTACACTATGGTAGATTCTGACAGGAACTCTAACTACACTAACACTATGCTGGATTCTGACAGGAACTCTAACTACACTATGGTGGATTCTGACAGGAACTCTAACTACACTATGGTGGATTCTGACAGGATCTCTAACTACACTATGGTGGATTCTGACAGGAACTCTAACTACACTATGGTAGATTCTGACAGGAACTCTAACTACACTAACACTATGCTGGATTCTGACAGGAACTCTAACTACTCTATGGTAGATTCTGACAGGAACTCAAACTACACTATGGTAGATTCGGACAGGAACTCTAACTACACTATGGTAGATTCTGACAGGAACTCTAACTACACTATGGTAGATTCTGACAGGAACTCTAACTACACTATGGTAGATTCTGACAGGAACTCTAACTACACTATGGTGGATTCTGACAGGATCTCTAACTACACTATGGTAGATTCGGACAGGAACTCTAACTACCCTAACACTATGGTAGATTCTGACAGGAACTCTAACTACACTAACACTATGGTAGATTCTGACAGGAACTCTAACTACACTATGGTAGATTCTGACAGAGACTCTAACTACACTAACACTATGGTAGATTCTGACAGGAACTCTAACTACACTATGGTAGATTCTGACAGGAACTCTAACTACACTATGGTAGATTCTGACAGGAACTCTAACTACACTATGGTAGATTCTGAGAGGAACTCTAACTACACTATGGTGGATTCTTTCAGGAACTCTAACTACACTATGGTGGATTCTGACAGGAACTCTAACTACACTATGGTGGATTCTGACAGGAACTCTAACTACACTATGGTGGATTCTGACAGGAACTCTAACTACACTATGGTGGATTCTGACCGGATCTCTAACTACACTATGGTGGATTCTGACAGGATCTCTAACTACACTATGGTGGATTCTGACAGGAACTCTAACTACACTATGGTAGATTCTGACAGGAACTCTAACTACACTATGGTAGATTCTGACAGGAACTCTAACTACACTATGGTAGATTCTGACAGGATCTCTAACTACACTATGGTGGATTCTGACAGGATCTCTGACTACACTATGGTGGATTCTGACAGGAACTCTAACTGCACTATGGTGGATTCTGACAGGAACTCTAACTACACTAACACTATGGTAGATTCTGACAGGATCTCTAACTACACTATGGTAGATTCTGACAGGATCTCTAACTACACTATGGTAGATTCTGACAGGATCTCTAACTGCACTATGGTGGATTCTGACAGGAACTCTAACTACACTATGGTAGATTCTGACAGGAACTCTAACTACACTAACACTATGGTAGATTCTGACAGGAACTCTAACTACACTATGGTAGATTCTGACAGGAACTATAACTACACTAACACTATGGTAGATTCTGACAGGAACTCTAACTACACTAACACTATGGTGGATTCTGACAGGATCTCTAACTACACTATGGTCGATTCTGACAGGAACTCTAACTACACTATGGTGGATTCTGACAGGAACTCTAACTACACTAACACTATGGTAGATTCTGACAGGAACTCTAACTACACTAACACTATGGTGGATTCTGACAGGATCTCTAACTACACTATGGTAGATTCTGACAGGAACTCTAACTACACTATGGTGGATTCTGACAGGATCTCTAACTACACTATGGTGGATTCTGACAGGATCTCTAACTACACTATGGTGGATTCTGACAGGAACTCTAACTGCACTATGGTAGATTCTGTCAGGATCTCTAACTACACTATGGTGGATTCTGACAGGATCTCTAACTACACTATGGTCGATTCTGACAGGATCTCTAACTACACTATGGTGGATTCTGACAGGAACTCTAACTACACTATGGTAGATTCTGACAGGAACACTAACTACACTATGGTGGATTCTGACAGGAACTCTAACTACACTATGGTGGATTCTGACAGGAACTCTAACTACACTATGGTATATTCTGACAGGAACTCTAACTACACTAACACTATGGTGGATTCTGACAGGAACTCTAACTACACTATGGTGGATTCTGACAGGAACTCTAACTACACTAACACTATGGTGGATTCTGACAGGAACTCTAACTACGCTATGGTGGATTCTGACAGGAACTCTAACTACACTATGGTGGATTCTGACAGGAAAACCCTTAGTTTTATTGACTGTTTTCTGTCACTTTTCTTATAGCATAGATGCAAATAAACACAACCCCAAGAATAAAAAATACTCAGGACAGCTTGGTACTTTTCTTGCGTGTTTGCGTTATTAACTTGTGTCTAAGTGCTCAAAACAAAGTGCCATTGACTTCCTTGTCTCTTCGGCTTCAGATTACAGCGGGTTCATTGGGTTGTGATATTAATATGTTCATGAAAACGATATCCGCTCCCTCTGAGAAAACAAACTGTCAAATCGCTTGCCTGAACGCAGAATAAACAGAAAACAGAGAGGGTAGACATTTTGTTTTCATCTTTTAGCCGGACAGCTTACGTTACTTGACTGCTGTCGCTTTAGATAAACAGGTAAATTAATGAATAGATTTAGCTTTTTAAAAGATGCATGGCAACAACCTCTGTGGGGGGCTATCGAGGTGACATGATTTATTTGTGAATGTAATCTTAGTTTTCTGTTCCTCAAGGACCAAAATGATTTACACTTGTCGGTTGTGGTGTAGAAGGAACTGCGTTTGAAGTAACAACGGAGACACCAACGTTAACAGAGAGCGCACATACTAAACAATCAGATTAGAGAGATTGTTCCGGATGTTTACTTTGTCGTTATATGGTTTCAGTCTGGTGTTTGGACTGGCTGAGGTTAGGTCAGGTCTAGTCATCAACCTCGATACACTTGAGAAAACAGGGTGATGATTTAGTCAACAGGGTGATGATTTATCCAACAGGGGTGATGATTTAGTCAACAGGGTGATGATTTATCCAACAGGTTTGATGTTTTATCCAACAGGGGTGATGATTTATCCAAAAGGGGTGATGATTTATCCAACAAGGGTGATGATTTATCCAACAAGGGTGATGATTTATCCAACAGGTTTGATGTTTTATCCAACAGGGGTGATGATTTATCCAACAGGGTGATGATTTATTCAACAGGGTGATGATTTATCCAACAGGGTGATGATTTATCTAACAGGGTGATGTTTTATCCAACAGGGGTGATGATTTATCTAACAGGGTGATGTTTTATCCAACAGGGGGGATGTTTTATCCAACAGGGTTGATGTTTTATCCAACAGGGTTGATGTTTTATCCAACAGGTTTGATGTTTTATCCAACAGGGTGATGAGGGGGAGTGTCTCCACGTGACTGGGGTGATGTTTTATCTAACAGGGTGATGATTTATCCAACAGGGGTGATGATTTATCCAACAGGGTTGATGATTTAGTCAACATGGTGAGGATTTATCCAACAGGGTTGATGATTTAAAAAAATATATTTTACCTTTATTTAACTAGGCAAGTCAGTTAAGAACAAATTCTTATATTCAATGTCGGCCTAGGACAGTGGGTTAACGGCCTGTTCAGAACGACAGATTTGTACCTTGTCAGCTCGGGGATTTGAACTTGCAACCTTCCGGTTACTAGTCCAACACTCTAACCACTAGGCTACCCTGCCGCCCCGATAAGGGGGAGTGTCTCCATGTGACTGGGGTGACCCTAGATGAACACTTATGAGGTGGTATTGATTAAACAATGAAGTTCGTAGCATGAGGTGAGTTACACTTGTATGTGTCACCTCATTAATTGTACGCTGCCTAATTTTTCCTGTGTTACACCGTTATCTAGATTCAGTGAATTACTGTATGTATCCTCCTTCTGTATCCATGGAGACAGTGTTGTTGAATTACTGTATGTCTCCTGCTGTATCCATGGAGACAGTGTTGTTGAATTACTGTATGTCTCCTCCTTCTGTATCCACGGAGACAGTGTTGTCGAATTACTGTACGTCTCCTCCTTCTGTATCCACGGAATCAGTGTTGTTGAATTACTGTATGTCTCCTGCTGTATCCACGGAGACAGTGTTGTTGAATTACTGTATGTCTCCTCCTCCTGTATCCACGGAGACAGTGTTGTTGAATTACTGTATGTCTCCTCCTCCTGTATCCACGGAGACAGTGTTGTTGAATTACTGTATGTCTCCTCCTCCTGTATCCAGGGAAACAGTGTTGTTGAATGACTGTATGTCTCCTGCTGTATCCACGGAGACAGTGTTGTTGAATTACTGTATGTCTCCTCCTGTATCCACGGAGACAGTGTTGTTGAATTACTGTATGTCTCCTCCTCCTGTATCCAGGGAAACAGTGTTGTTGAATTACTGTATGCCTCCTCCTTCCGTATCCATGGAGACAGTATTGTTAATAACAAGCTGTATCTAATAACTCTGAAGCTTGGACTGAATGATACGAGAGCTTTGCTTGATTAAGTTGCCGTGTTTTTCCGTAGATAGATAGCACTTGGGGAATGGCAATTCCTCACCTTAGAAAGCAATGGTTCAATGAATGTTGATACGAAAAGCCATTTATATAAAAGGTGAGGTACGGGTCATGTCTATCTTCAGTTATAACTGATGAAGCAGAGTGTCAATGTGAAATGGTACAGTACTGTATGTTTTCACCAACTAGCATTGAAGATTGGGATTCCATATCTGACCTTACAAAGCATTAGTATAATGAACGTTGAGGGGAAAAGGTGAGTTAGAGGCCATGAGAGTCATTAAAAAAGGTCAACGCTGTGTTTTGTAATCTTCATGAAACTTCTTCAGGAGAGTTACAGACAGACAAATATAGACGTGTCATGTTGTCGTTAGGATTCATTCAAGACGAGGCTTTGAGACGGGTAAGACTGAAAGTGATTGTGTCTTTAGCTGGAGTTTCTCCTGTGAGCCTATCAACACGTCCTCAGTCAGTCCCCCTTCCTCTATCAACACCCCTACAGTCCTCAGTCAGTCCCTCTTCCTCTATCAACACCCCTACAGTCCTCAGTCAGTCCCTCTTACTCTATCAACACCCCTACAGTCCTCAGTCAGTCCCCCTTCCTCTATCAACACCACTACAGTCCTCAGTCAGTCCCTCTTCCTCTATCAACACCCCTACAGTCCTCAGTCAGTCCCTCTTCCTCTATCAACACCCCTACAGTCCTCAGTCAGTCCCTCTTCCTCTATCAACAGCCCTACAGTCCTCAGTCAGTCCCTCTTCTTCTATCAACAGCCCTACAGTCCTCAGTCAGTCCCTCTTCCTTTATCAACAGCCCTACAGTCCTCAGTCAGTCCCTCTTCCTCTATCAACACCCCTACAGTCCTCAGTCAGTCCCCCTTCCTCTATCAACACCCCTACAGTCCCCAGTCAGTCCCTCTTCCTTTATCAACACCCCTACAGTCCTCAGCCAGTCCCTCTTCCTCTATCAACACCCCTACAGTCATCAGTCAGTCCCTCTTCCTCTGTCAACACCCCTACAGTCCTCAGTCAGTCCCTCTTCCTCTATCAACAGCCCTACAGTCCTCAGTCAGTCCCCCTTCCTCTATCAACACCCCTACAGTCCTCAGTCAGTCCCCCTTCCTCTATCAAAAGCCCTACAGTCCTCAGTCAGTCCCTCTTCCTCTATCAACACCCCTACAGTCATCAGTCAGTCCCCGTTCCTCTATCAACACCCCTACAGTCATCAGTCAGTCCCCGTTCCTCTATCAACAGCCCTACAGTCCTCAGTCAGTCCCTCTTCCTCTATCAACACCCCTACAGTCATCAGTCAGTCCCCGTTCCTCTATCAACACCTCTACAGTCCTCAGTCAGTCCCTCTTCCTCTATCAACACGTCCTCAGTCAGTCCCCCTTCCTCTATCAACACCCCTACAGTCCTCAGTCAGTCCCTCTTCCTCTGTCAACACCCCTACAGTCCTCAGTCAGTCCCCCTTCCTCTATCAACACTCCTACAGTCCTCAGTCAGTCCCCCTTCTTCTATAAACACCCCTACAGTCCTCAGTCAGTCCCCCTTCCTTTATCAACACCCCTACAGTCCTCAGTCAGTCCCCCTCCTCTGTCAACACCCCTACAGTCCTCAGTCAGTCCCCCTTCCTCTGTCAACACCCCTACAGTCCTCAGTCAGTCCCCCTTCCTCTATCAACACCCCTACAGTCCTCAGTCAGTCCCTCTTCCTCTATCAACACCCGTACAGTCCTCAGTCAGTCCCCCTTCCTCTATCAACACCCCTACAGTCCTCAGTCAGTCCCCCTTCCTCTGTCAACACCCCTACAGTCCTCAGTCAGTCCCTCTTCCTCTGTCAACACCCCTACAGTCCTCAGTCAGTCCCTCTTCCTCTGTCCACACCCCTACAGTCCTCAGTCAGTCCCTCTTCCTCTGTCAACACCCCTACAGTCCTCAGTCAGTCCCTCTTCCTCTGTCAACACCCCTACAGTCCTCAAACAGTCCCCCTTCCTCTATCAACACCCCTACAGTCCTCAGTCAGTCCCCCTTCCTCTATCAACACCCCTACAGTCCTCAGTCAGTCCCCCTTCCTCTGTCAACACCCCTACAGTCCTCAGTCAGTCCCTCTTCCTCTATCAACACCCCTACAGTCCTCAGTCAGTCCCCCTTCCTCTGTCAACACCCCTACAGTCCTCAGTCAGTGCCCCTTCCTTTATCAACACCCCTACAGTCCTCAGTCAGTCCCCCTTCCTCTATCAACACCCCTACAGTCCTCAGTCAGTCCCCCTTCCTTTATCAACACCCCTACAGTCCTCAGTCAGTCCCCCTTCCTCTATCAACACCCCTACAGTCCTCAGTCAGTCCCCCTTCCTCTATCAACACCCCTACAGTCCTCAGTCAGTCCCCCTTCCTTTATCAACACCCCTACAGTCCTCAGTCAGTCCCCCTTCCTCTATCAACACCCCTACAGTCCTCAGTCAGTCCCTCTACCTTTATCAACACCCCTACAGTCCTCAGTCAGTCCCCCTTCCTTTATCAACACCCCTACAGTCCTCAGTCAGTCCCCCTTCCTCTATCAACACCCCTACAGTCCTCAGTCAGTCCCTCTTCCTCTATCAACACCCCTACAGTCCTCAGTCAGTCCCCCTTCCTCTATCAACACCCCTACAGTCCTCAGTCAGTCCCCCTTCCTCTATCAACACCCCTACAGTCCTCAGTCAGTCCCTCTTCCTCTATCAACACCCCTACAGTCCTCAGTCAGTCCCTCTTCCTCTATCAACACCCCTACAGTCATCAGTCAGTCCCCCTTCCTTTATCAACACCCCTACAGTCCTCAGTCAGTCCCCCTTCCTCTATCAACACCCCTAGAGTCCTCAGTCAGTCCCCCTTCCTTTATCAACACCCCTACAGTCCTCAGTCAGCCCCCCTTCCTCTATCAACACCCCTACAGTCCTCAGTCAGTCCCTCTACCTTTATCAACACCCCTACAGTCCTCAGTCAGTCCCCCTTCCTCTATCAACACCCCTACAGTCCTCAGTCAGTCCCCCTTCCTCTATCAACACCCCTACAGTCCTCAGTCAGTCCCTCTTCCTCTGTCAACAGCCCTACAGTCCTCAGTCAGTCCCCCTCCTCTTTCAACACCCCTACAGTCCTCAGTCAGTCCCCCTTCCTCTGTCAACACCCCTACAGTCCTCAGTCAGTCCCCCTTCCTCTATCAACACCCCTACAGTCCTCAGTCAGTCCCTCTTCCTCTATCAACACCCTTACAGTCCTCAGTCAGTCCCCCTTCCTCTATCAACACCCCTACAGTCCTCAGTCAGTCCCCCTTCCTCTGTCAACACCCCTACAGTCCTCAGTCAGTCCCTCTTCCTCTGTCAACACCCCTACAGTCCTCAGTCAGTCCCTCTTCCTCTGTCAACACCCCTACAGTCCTCAGTCAGTCCCTCTTCCTCTGTCAACACCCCTACAGTCCTCAGTCAGTCCCACTTCCTCTGTCAACACCCCTACAGTCCTCAAACAGTCCCCCTTCCTCTATCAACACCCCTACAGTCCTCAGTCAGTCCCCCTTCCTTTATCAACACCCCTACAGTCCTCAGTCAGACCCCCTTCCTTTATCAACACCCCTACAGTCCTCAGCCAGTCCCTCTTCCTCTATCAACACCCCTACAGTCCTCAGTCAGTCCCCCTTCCTTTATCAACACCCCTACAGTCCTCAGTCAGACCCCCTTCCTTTATCAACACCCCTACAGTCCTCAGTCAGTCCCCCTTCCTCTATCAACACCTCTACAGTCCTCAGTCAGTCCCCCTTCCTCTGTCAAAACCCCTACAGTCCTCAGTCAGTCCCTCTTCCTCTATCAACACCCCTACAGTCCTCAGTCAGTCCCCCTTCCTCTGTCAACACCCCTACAGTCCTCAATCAGTCCCCCTTCCTTTATCAACACCCCTACAGTCCTCAGTCAGTCCCCCTTCCTCTATCAACACCCCTACAGTCCTCAGTCAGTCCCCCTTCCTTTATCAACACCCCTACAGTCCTCAGTCAGTCCCACTTCCTCTATCAACACCCCTACAGTCCTCAGTCAGTCCCCCTTCCTCTATCAACACCCCTACAGTCCTCAGTCAGTCCCCCTTCCTTTATCAACACACCTACAGTCCTCAGTCAGTCCCCCTTCCTCTATCAACACCCCTACAGTCCTCAGTCAGTCCCTCTACCTTTATCAACACCCCTACAGTCCTCAGTCAGTCCCCCTTCCTTTATCAACACCCCTTCAGTCCTCAGTCAGTCCCCCTTCCTCTATCAACACCCCTACAGTCCTCAGTCAGTCCCTCTTCCTCTATCAACACCCCTACAGTCCTCAGTCAGTCCCCCTTCCTCTATCAACACCCCTACAGTCCTCAGTCAGTCCCCCTTCCTCTATCAACACCCCTACAGTCCTCAGTCAGTCCCTCTTCCTCTATCAACACCCCTACAGTCCTCAGTCAGTCCCTCTTCCTCTATCAACACCCCTACAGTCATCAGTCAGTCCCCCTTCCTTTATCAACATCCCTACAGTCCTCAGTCAGTCCCCCTTCCTCTATCAACAACCCTACAGTCCTCAGTCAGTCCCCCTTCCTTTATCAACACCCCTACAGTCCTCAGTCAGTCCCCCTTCCTCTATCAACACCCCTACAGTCCTCAGTCAGTCCCTCTACCTTTATCAACACCCCTACAGTCCTCAGTCAGTCCCCCTTCCTCTATCAACACCCCTACAGTCCTCAGTCAGTCCCCCTTCCTCTATCAACACCCCTACAGTCCTCAGTCAGTCCCCCTTCCTCTATCAACACCCCTACAGTCCTCAGTCAGTCCCCCTTCCTCTATCAACACCCCTACAGTCCTCAGTCAGTCCCTCTTCCTCTGTCAACAGCCCTACAGTCCTCAGTCAGTCCCTCTTCCTCTGTCAACAGCCCTACAGTCCTCAGTCAGTCCCTCTTCCTCTATCAACACCCCTACAGTCCTCAGTCAGTCCCTCTTCCTCTGTCAACACCCCTACAGTCCTCAGTCAGTCCCCCTTCCTCTATCAACACCCCTACAGTCCTCAGTCAGTCCCTCTTCCTCTATCAACACCCCTACAGTCCTCAGTCAGTCCCCCTTCCTCTATCAACACCCCTACAGTCCTCAGTCAGTCCCTCTTCCTCTATCAACACCCCTACAGTCCTCAGTCAGTCCCTCTTCCTCTATCAACAGCCATACAGTCACTCAGTCAGTCCCTCTTCCTCTATCAACACCCCTACAGTCATCAGTCAGTCCCCCTTCCTCTATCAACACCCCTACAGTCCTCAGTCAGTCCCCCTTCCTCTGTCAACACCCCTACAGTCCTCAGTCAGTCCCTCTTCCTCTATCAACACCCCTACAGTCCTCAGTCAGTCCCCCTTCCTCTGTCAACACCCCTACAGTCCTCAGTCAGTCCCCCTTCCTTTATCAACACCCCTACAGTCCTCAGTCAGTCCCCCTTCCTCTATCAACACCCCTACAGTCCTCAGTCAGTCCCCCTTCCTTTATCAACACCCCTACAGTCCTCAGTCAGTCCCACTTCCTCTATCAACACCCCTACAGTCCTCAGTCAGTCCCCCTTCCTCTATCAACACCCCTACAGTCCTCAGTAATTCCCCCTTCCTTTATCAACACACCTACAGTCCTCAGTCAGTCCCCCTTCCTCTATCAACACCCCTACAGTCCTCAGTCAGTCCCTCTACCTTTATCAACACAACCTACAGTCCTCAGTCAGTCCCCCTTCCTTTATCAACACCCCTACAGTCCTCAGTCAGTCCCCCTTCCTCTATCAACACCCCTACAGGCCTCAGTCAGTCCCTCTTCCTCTATCAACACCCCTACAGTCCTCAGTCAGTCCCCCTTCCTCTATCAACACCCCTACAGTCCTCAGTCAGTCCCCCTTCCTCTATCAACACCCCTACAGTCCTCAGTCAGTCCCTCTTCCTCTATCAACACCCCTACAGTCCTCAGTCAGTCCCTCTTCCTCTATCAACACCCCTACAGTCATCAGTCAGTCCCCCTTCCTTTATCAACACCCCTACAGTCCTCAGTCAGTCCCCCTTCCTCTATCAACAACCCTACAGTCCTCAGTCAGTCCCCCTTCCTTTATCAACACCCCTACAGTCCTCAGTCAGTCCCCCTTCCTCTATCAACACCCCTACAGTCCTCAGTCAGTCCCTCTACCTTTATCAACACCCCTACAGTCCTCAGTCAGTCCCCCTTCCTCTATCAACACCCCTACAGTCCTCAGTCAGTCCCCCTTCCTCTATCAACACCCCTACAGTCCTCAGTCAGTCCCCCTTCCTCTATCAACACCCCTACAGTCCTCAGTCAGTCCCCCTTCCTCTATCAACACCCCTACAGTCCTCAGTCAGTCCCTCTTCCTCTGTTAACAGCCCTACAGTCCTCAGTCAGTCCCTCTTCCTCTGTCAACAGCCCTACAGTCCTCAGTCAGTCCCTCTTCCTCTATCAACACCCCTAAAGTCCTCAGTCAGTCCCTCTTCCTCTGTCAACACCCCTACAGTCCTCAGTCAGTCCCTCTTCCTCTATCAACACCCCTACAGTCCTCAGTCAGTCCCTCTTCCTCTATCAACACCCCTACAGTCCTCAGTCAGTCCCCCTTCATCTATCAACACCCCTACAGTCCTCAGTCAGTCCCTCTTCCTCTATCAACACCCCTACAGTCCTCAGTCAGTCCCTCTTCCTCTATCAACAGCCATACAGTCACTCAGTCAGTCCCTCTTCCTCTATCAACACCCCTACAGTCATCAGTCAGTCCCCCTTCCTCTATCAACACCCCTACAGTCCTCAGTCAGTCCCTCTTCCTTTATCAACACCCCTACAGTCCTCAGTCAGTCCCTCTTCCTCTATCAACACCCCTACAGTCACTCAGTCAGTCCCTCTTCCTCTATCAACACCCCTACAGTCATCAGTCAGTCCCCGTTCCTCTATCAACACCCCTACAGTCCTCAGTCAGTCCCTCTTCCTCGATCAACACCCCTACAGTCACTCAGTCAGTCCCTCTTCCTCTGTCAACACCCCTACAGTCCTCAGTCAGTCCCTCTTCCTCTGTCAACACCCCTACAGTCCTCAGTAAGTCCCTCTTCCTCTGTCAACACCCCTACAGTCCTCAGTCAGTCCCCCTTCTTCTATCAACACCCCTACAGTCCTCAGTCAGTCCCCCTTCCTTTATCAACACCCCTACAGTCCTCAGTCAGTCCCCCTTCCTTTATCAACACCCCTACAGTCCTCAGTCAGTCCCCCTTCCTCTATCAACACCCCTACAGTCCTCAGTCAGTCCCCCTTCCTCTGTCAACACCCCTACAGTCCTCAGTCAGTCCCTCTTCCTCTATCAACACCCCTACAGTCCTCAGTCAGTCCCCCTTCCTCTGTCAACACCCCTACAGTCCTCAGTCAGTCCCCCTTCCTTTATCAACACCCCTACAGTCCTCAGTCAGTCCCCCTTCCTTTATCAACACCCCTACAGTCCTCAGTCAGTCCCCCTTCCTCTATCAACACCCCTACAGTCCTCAGTCAGTCCCTCTTCCTCGATCAACACCCCTACAGTCACTCAGTCAGTCCCTCTTCCTCTATCAACACCCATACAGTCATCAGTCAGTCCCCCTTCCTCTATCAACACCCCTACAGTCCTCAGTCAGTCCCTCTTCCTCTATCAACACCCCTACAGTCATCAGTCAGTCCCCCTTCCTCTATCAACACCCCTACAGTCCTCAGTCAGTCCCCCTTCCTCTATCAACACCCCTACAGTCCTCAGTCAGTCCCTCTTCCTCTATCAACACCCCTACAGTCATCAGTCAGTCCCCGTTCCTCTATCAACACCCCTACAGTCATCATTCAGTCCCCGTTCCTCTATCAACAGCCCTACAGTCCTCAGTCAGTCCCTCTTCCTCTATCAACACCCCTACAGTCATCAGTCAGTCCCCGTTCCTCTATAAACACCCCTACAGTCCTCAGTCAGTCCCTCTTCCTCTATCAACACGTCCTCAGTCAGTCCCCCTTCCTCTATCAACACCCCTACAGTCCTCAGTCAGTCCCTCTTCCTCGATCAACACCCCTACAGTCACTCAGTCAGTCCCTCTTCCTCTATCAACACCCGTACAGTCCTCAGTCAGTCCCTCTTCCTCGATCAACACCCCTACAGTCCTCAGTCAGTCCCTCTTCCTCTATCAACACCCGTACAGTCCTCAGTCAGTCCCCCTTCCTCTATCAACACCCCTACAGTCCTCAGTCAGTCCCCCTTCCTCTGTCAACACCCCTTCAGTCCTCAGTCAGTCCCTCTTCCTCTGTCAACACCCCTACAGTCCTCAGTCAGTCCCTCTTCCTCTGTCAACACCCCTACAGTCCTCAGTCAGTCCCTCTTCCTCTGTCAACACCCCTACAGTCCTCAGTCAGTCCCTCGTCCTCTGTCAACACCCCTACAGTCCTCAGTCAGTCCCCCTTCTTCTATCAACACCCCTACAGTCCTCAGTCAGTCCCCCTTCCTTTATCAACACCCCTACAGTCCTCAGTCAGTCCCCCTTCCTTTATCAACACCCCTACAGTCCTCAGTCAGTCCCCCTTCCTCTATCAACACCCCTACAGTCCTCAGTCAGTCCCCCTTCCTCTGTCAACACCCCTACAGTCCTCAGTCAGTCCCTCTTCCTCTATCAACACCCCTACAGTACTCAGTCAGTCCCCCTTCCTCTGTCAACACCCCTACAGTCCTCAGTCAGTCCCCCTTCCTTTATCAACACCCCTACAGTCCTCAGTCAGTCCCCCTTCCTCTATCAACACCCCTACAGTCCTCAGTCAGTCCCTCTTCCTCTATCAACACCCCTACAGTCCTCAGTCAGTCCCCCTTCCTCTATCAACACCCCTACAGTCCTCAGTCAGTCCCTCTTCCTCTGTCAACACCCCTACAGTCCTCAGTCAGTCCCCCTTCCTCTATCAACACCCCTACAGTCCTCAGTCAGTCCCCCTTCCTTTATCAACACCCCTACAGTCCTCAGTCAGTCCCTCTTCCTTTATCAACACCCCTACAGTCCTCAGTCAGTCCCCCTTCCTCTATCAACACCCCTACAGTCCTCAGTCAGTCCCTCTTCCTCTATCAACACGTCCTCAGTCAGTCCCCCTTCCTCTATCAACACCCCTACAGTCCTCAGTCAGTCCCTCTTCCTCGATCAACACCCCTACAGTCACTCAGTCAGTCCCTCTTCCTCTATCAACACCCGTACAGTCCTCAGTCAGTCCCTCTTCCTCGATCAACACCCCTACAGTCCTCAGTCAGTCCCTCTTCCTCTATCAACACCCGTACAGTCCTCAGTCAGTCCCCCTTCCTCTATCAACACCCCTACAGTCCTCAGTCAGTCCCACTTCCTCTGTCAACACCCCTACAGTCCTCAGTCAGTCCCTCTTCCTCTGTCAACACCCCTACAGTCCTCAGTCAGTCCCTCTTCCTCTGTCAACACCCCTACAGTCCTCAGTCAGTCCCTCTTCCTCTGTCAACACCCCTACAGTCCTCAGTCAGTCCCTCTTCCTCTGTCAACACCCCTACAGTCCTCAGTCAGTCCCCCTTCTTCTATCAACACCCCTACAGTCCTCAGTCAGTCCCCCTTCCTTTATCAACACCCCTACAGTCCTCAGTCAGTCCCCCTTCCTTTATCAACACCCCTACAGTCCTCAGTCAGTCCCCCTTCCTCTATCAACGCCCCTACAGTCCTCAGTCAGTCCCCCTTCCTCTGTCAACACCCCTACAGTCCTCAGTCAGTCCCTCTTCCTCTATCAACACCCCTACAGTCCTCAGTCAGTCCCCCTTCCTCTGTCAACACCCCTACAGTCCTCAGTCAGTCCCCCTTCCTTTATCAACACCCCTACAGTCCTCAGTCAGTCCCCCTTCCTTTATCAACACCCCTACAGTCCTCAGTCAGTCCCTCTTCCTCTATCAACACCCCTACAGTCATCAGTCAGTCCCCCTTCCTCTATCAACACCCCTACAGTCCTCAGTCAGTCCCCCTTCCTCTATCAACACCCCTACAGTCCTCAGTCAGTCCCTCTTCCTCTATCAACACCCCTACAGTCATCAGTCAGTCCCCGTTCCTCTATCAACACCTTTACAGTCATCATTCAGTCCCCGTTCCTCTATCAACAGCCCGACAGTCCTCAGTCAGTCCCTCTTCCTCTATCAACACCCCTACAGTCATCAGTCAGTCCCCGTTCCTCTATAAACACCCCTACAGTCCTCAGTCAGTCCCTCTTCCTCTATCAACACGTCCTCAGTCAGTCCCCCTTCCCCTTCCTCTATCAACACCCCTACAGTCCTCAGTCAGTCCCTCTTCCTCGATCAACACCCCTACAGTCACTCAGTCAGTCCCTCTTCCTCTATCAACACCCGTACAGTCCTCAGTCAGTCCCTCTTCCTCGATCAACACCCCTACAGTCCTCAGTCAGTCCCTCTTCCTCTATCAACACCCGTACAGTCCTCAGTCAGTCCCCCTTCCTCTATCAACACCCCTACAGTCCTCAGTCAGTCCCCCTTCCTCTGTCAACACCCCTACAGTCCTCAGTCAGTCCCTCTTCCTCTGTCAACACCCCTACAGTCCTCAGTCAGTCCCTCTTCCTCTGTCAACACCCCTACAGTCCTCAGTCAGTCCCCCTTCCTCTATCAACACCCCTACAGTCCTCAGTCAGTCCCTCTTCCTCTATCAACACCCCTACAGTCCTCAGTCAGTCCCTCTTCCTCTATCAACACCCCTACAGTCCTCAGTCAGTGCCTCTTCCTCTATCAACACCCCTACAGTCCTCAGTCAGTCCCTCTTCCTCTGTCAACACCCCTACAGTCCTCAGTCAGTCCCCCTTCTTCTATCAACACCCCTACAGTCCTCAGTCAGTCCCCCTTCCTTTATCAACACCCCTACAGTCCTCAGTCAGTCCCCCTTCCTTTATCAACACCCCTACAGTCCTCAGTCAGTCCCCCTTCCTCTATCAACACCCCTACAGTCCTCAGTCAGTCCCCCTTCCTCTGTCAACACCCCTACAGTCCTCAGTCAGTCCCTCTTCCTCTATCAACACCCCTACAGTCCTCAGTCAGTCCCCCTTCCTCTGTCAACACCCCTACAGTCCTCAGTCAGTCCCCCTTCCTTTATCAACACCCCTACAGTCCTCAGTCAGTCCCCCTTCCTCTATCAACACCCCTACAGTCCTCAGTCAGTCCCTCTTCCTCTCTCAACACCCCTACAGTCCTCAGTCAGTCCCCCTTCCTCTATCAACACCCCTACAGTCCTCAGTCAGTCCCCCTTCCTCTATCAACACCCCTACAGTCCTCAGTCAGTCCCTCTTCCTCTATCAACACCCCTACAGTCCTCAGTCAGTCCCTCTTCCTCTATTAACACCCCTACAGTCATCAGTCAGTCCCCCTTCCTTTATCAACACCCCTACAGTCCTCAGTCAGTCCCCCTTCCTCTATCAACACCCCTACAGTCCTCAGTCAGTCCCTCTTCCTCTATCAACACCCCTACAGTCCTCAGTCAGTCCCTCTTCCTCTATCAACACCCCTACAGTCCTCAGTCAGTGCCTCTTCCTCTATCAACACCCCTACAGTCCTCAGTCAGTCCCTCTTCCTCTGTCAACAGCCCTACAGTCCTCAGTCAGTCCCCCTTCCTTTATCAACACCCCTACAGTCCTCAGTCAGTCCCCCTTCCTCTATCAACACCCCTACAGTCCTCAGTCAGTCCCCGTTCCTTTATCAACACCCCTACAGTCCTCAGTCAGTCCCCCTTCCTCTATCAACACCCCTACAGTCCTCAGTCAGTCCCTCTTCCTTTATCAACACCCCTACAGTCCTCAGTCAGTCCCCCTTCCTCTATCAACACCCCTACAGTCCTCAGTCAGTCCCCCTTCCTCTATCAACACCCCTACAGTCCTCAGTCAGTCCCCCTTCCTCTATCAACACCCCTACAGTCCTCAGTCAGTCCCCCTTCCTCTATCAACACCCCTACAGTCCTCAGTCAGTCCCTCTTCCTCTTTCAACAGCCCTACAGTCCTCAGTCAGTCCCTCTTCCTCTGTCAACAGCCCTACAGTCCTCAGTCAGTCCCCCTTCCTTTATCAACACCCCTACAGTCCTCAGTCAGTCCCCCTTCCTCTATCAACACCCCTACAGTCCTCAGTCAGTCCCTCTTCCTCTATCAACACCCCTACAGTCCTCAGTCAGTCCCCCTTCCTCTATCAACACCCCTACAGTCCTCAGTCAGTCCCTCTTCCTCTATCAACACCCCTACAGTCCTCAGTCAGTCCCTCTTCCTTTATCAACACCCCTACAGTCCTCAGTCAGTCCCTCTTCCTTTATCAACACCCCTACAGTCCTCAGTCAGTCCCCCTTCCTTTATCAACACCCCTACAGTCCTCAGTCAGTCCCCCTTCCTCTATCAACACCCCTACAGTCCTCAGTCAGTCCCCCTTCCTCTGTCAACACCCCTACAGTCCTCAGTCAGTCCCTCTTCCTCTATCAACACCCCTACAGTCCTCAGTCAGTCCCCCTTCCTCTGTCAACACCCCTACAGTCCTCAGTCAGTCCCCCTTCCTTTATCAACACCCCTACAGTCCTCAGTCAGTCCCCCTTCCTCTATCAACACCCCTACAGTCCTCAGTCAGTCCCTCTTCCTCTATCAACACCCCTACAGTCCTCAGTCAGTCCCCCTTCCTCTATCAACACCCCTACAGTCCTCAGTCAGTCCCCCTTCCTCTATCAACACCCCTACAGGCCTCAGTCAGTCCCTCTTCCTCTATCAACACCCCTACAGTCCTCAGTCAGTCCCTCTTCCTCTATTAACACCCCTACAGTCATCAGTCAGTCCCCCTTCCTTTATCAACACCCCTACAGTCCTCAGTCAGTCCCCCTTCCTCTATCAACACCCCTACAGTCCTCAGTCAGTCCCCCTTCCTCTATCAACACCCCTACAGTCCTCAGTCAGTCCCTCTTCCTTTATCAACACCCCTACAGTCCTCAGTCAGTCCCCCTTCCTCTATCAACACCCCTACAGTCCTCAGTCAGTCCCCCTTCCTCTATCAACACCCCTACAGTCCTCAGTCAGTCCCCCTTCCTCTATCAACACCCCTACAGTCCTCAGTCAGTCCCCCTTCCTCTATCAACACCCCTACAGTCCTCAGTCAGTCCCTCTTCCTCTGTCAACAGCCCTACAGTCCTCAGTCAGTCCCTCTTCCTCTGTCAACAGCCCTACAGTCCTCAGTCAGTCCCCCTTCCTTTATCAACACCCCTACAGTCCTCAGTCAGTCCCCCTTCCTCTATCAACACCCCTACAGTCCTCAGTCAGTCCCTCTTCCTCTATCAACACCCCTACAGTCCTCAGTCAGTCCCCCTTCCTCTATCAACACCCCTACAGTCCTCAGTCAGTCCCTCTTCCTCTATCAACACCCCTACAGTCCTCAGTCAGTCCCTCTTCCTTTATCAACACCCCTACAGTCCTCAGTCAGTCCCTCTTCCTTTATCAACACCCCTACAGTCCTCAGTCAGTCCCCCTTCCTTTATCAACACCCCTACAGTCCTCAGTCAGTCCCCCTTCCTCTATCAACACCCCTACAGTCCTCAGTCAGTCCCCCTTCCTCTGTCAACACCCCTACAGTCCTCAGTCAGTCCCTCTTCCTCTATCAACACCCCTACAGTCCTCAGTCAGTCCCCCTTCCTCTGTCAACACCCCTACAGTCCTCAGTCAGTCCCCCTTCCTGTATCAACACCCCTACAGTCCTCAGTCAGTCCCCCTTCCTCTATCAACACCCCTACAGTCCTCAGTCAGTCCCTCTTCCTCTATCAACACCCCTACAGTCCTCAGTCAGTCCCCCTTCCTCTATCAACACCCCTACAGTCCTCAGTCAGTCCCCCTTCCTCTATCAACACCCCTACAGTCCTCAGTCAGTCCCTCTTCCTCTGTCAACACCCCTACAGTCCTCAGTCAGTCCCTCTTCCTCTATTAACACCCCTACAGTCATCAGTCAGTCCCCCTTCCTTTATCAACACCCCTACAGTCCTCAGTCAGTCCCCCTTCCTCTATCAACACCCCTACAGTCCTCAGTCAGTCCCTCTTCCTCTATCAACACCCCTACAGTCCTCAGTCAGTCCCTCTTCCTCTATCAACACCCCTACAGTCCTCAGTCAGTGCCTCTTCCTCTATCAACACCCCTACAGTCCTCAGTCAGTCCCTCTTCCTCTGTCAACAGCCCTACAGTCCTCAGTCAGTCCCCCTTCCTTTATCAACACCCCGACAGTCCTCAGTCAGTCCCCCTTCCTCTATCAACACCCCTACAGTCCTCAGTCAGTCCCCGTTCCTTTATCAACACCCCTACAGTCCTCAGTCAGTCCCCCTTCCTCTATCAACACCCCTACAGTCCTCAGTCAGTCCCTCTTCCTTTATCAACACCCCTACAGTCCTCAGTCAGTCCCCCTTCCTCTATCAACACCCCTACAGTCCTCAGTCAGTCCCCCTTCCTCTATCAACACCCCTACAGTCCTCAGTCAGTCCCCCTTCCTCTATCAACACCCCTACAGTCCTCAGTCAGTCCCCCTTCCTCTATCAACACCCCTACAGTCCTCAGTCAGTCCCTCTTCCTCTGTCAACAGCCCTACAGTCCTCAGTCAGTCCCTCTTCCTCTGTCAACAGCCCTACAGTCCTCAGTCAGTCCCTCTTCCTCTATCAACACCCCTACAGTCCTCAGTCAGTCCCTCTTCCTCTGTCAACACCCCTACAGTCCTCAGTCAGTCCCTCTTCCTCTATCAACACCCCTACATTCCTCAGCCAGTCCCTCTTCCTCTATCAACACCCCTACAGTCCTCAGTCAGTCCCCCTTCCTCTATCAACACCCCTACAGTCCTCAGTCAGTCCCTCTTCCTCTATCAACACCCCTATAGTCCTCAGTCAGTCCCTCTTCCTCTATCAACAGCCATACAGTCACTCAGTCAGTCCCTCTTCCTCTATCAACACCCCTACAGTCATCAGTCAGTCCCCCTTCCTCTATCAACACCCCTACAGTCCTCAGTCAGTCCCTCTTCCTTTATCAACACCCCTACAGTCCTCAGTCAGTCCCTCTTCCTCTATCAACACCCCTACAGTCACTCAGTCAGTCCCTCTTCCTCTATCAACACCCCTACAGTCATCAGTCAGTCCCCGTTCCTCTATCAATACCCCTACAGTCCTCAATCAGTCCCTCTTCCTCTATCAACACCCCTACAGTCACTCAGTCAGTCCCTCTTCCTCTATCAACACCCCTACAGTCATCAGTCAGTCCCCCTTCCTCTATCAACACCCCTACAGTCCTCAGTCAGTCCCTCTTCCTCTATCAACACCCCTACAGTCCTCAGTCAGTCCCTCTTCCTCTATCAACACCCCTACAGTCATCAGTCAGTCCCTCTTCCTCTATCAACACCCCTACAGTCCTCAGTCAGTCCCTCTTCCTCTATCAACCCCCCTACAGTCCTCAGTCAGTCCCCCTTCCTCTATCAACACCCCTACAGTCCTCAGTCAGTCCCTCTTCCTCTATCAACAGCCATACAGTCACTCAGTCAGTCCCTCTTCCTCTATCAACACCCCTACAGTCATCAGTCAGTCCCCCTTCCTCTATCAACACCTCTACAGTCCTCAGTCAGTCCCTCTTCCTTTATCAACACCCCTACAGTCATCAGTCAGTCCCTCTTCCTCTATCAACACCCCTACAGTCCTCAGTCAGTCCCTCTTCCTCTATCAACCCCCCTACAGTCCTCAGTCAGTCCCTCTTCCTCTATCAACACCCCTACAGTCCTCAGTCAGTCCCTCTTCCTCTATCAACAGCCATACAGTCACTCAGTCAGTCCCTCTTCCTCTATCAACACCCCTACAGTCATCAGTCAGTCCCCCTTCCTCTATCAACACCTCTACAGTCCTCAGTCAGTCCCTCTTCCTTTATCAACACCCCTACAGTCCTCAGTCAGTCCCTCTTCCTCTATCAACACCCCTACAGTCACTCAGTCAGTCCCTCTTCCTCTATCAACACCCCTACAGTCATCAGTCAGTCCCCGTTCCTCTATCAACACCCCTACAGTCCTCAGTCAGTCCCTCTTCCTCGATCAACACCCCTACAGTCACTCAGTCAGTCCCTCTTCCTCTATCAACACCCCTACAGTCATCAGTCAGTCCCCCTTCCTCTATCAACACCCCTACAGTCCTCAGTCAGTCCCCCTTCCTCTATCAACACCCCTACAGTCCTCAGTCAGTCCCTCTTCCTCTATCAACACCCCTACAGTCCTCAGTCAGTCAGAGCAAGGAGAGGGAGAGGGAACAGTCGGTTGAGAAGGGGAGGAGTTAGAGCCAGATCATTACAGATTGTGATGAGTTGAGAAGGGGAGGAGTTAGAGCCAGATCATTACAGACTGTGATGAGTTGAGAAGGGGAGGAGTTAGAGCCAGATCATTACAGATTGTGATGAGTTGAGAAGGGGAGGAGTTAGAGCCAGATCATTACAGATTGTGATGAGTCGAGAAGGGGTGGAGTTATAGCCAGATCATTACAGATTGTGATGAGTTGAGAAGGGGAGGAGTTAGAGCCAGATCGTTACAGATTGTGATGAGTTGAGAAGGGGAGGAGTTAGAGCCAGATCATAACAGATTGTGATGATTTGAGAAGGGGAGGAGTTAGAGCCAGATCATTACAGATTGTGATGAGTTGAGAAGGGGGAGGAGTTAGAGCCAGATCATAACAGATTGTGATGATTTGAGAAGGGGAGGAGTTAGAGCCAGATCATTACAGATTGTGATGAGTTGAGAAGGGGAGGAGTTAGAGCCAGATCATTACAGATTGTGATTCGTTTTTTTTGTTGTGCAGATAGAGGGCCTGAATGTAGACTGATCCATTAGTCATGATGAACTCCCAACGGGATCCTCTCAACCAAAGTCAATTAAATGAAATCACTTATCACTTAGCATTTATCTCCTAGCTGCTGACTTGGCTGGTATTGGTATTGTTTCTAATCAGATGGAATACTTCACGCATCACTGTGCCCGGACACAATCTAGGCCGGGCCCATCAATATGACTGTCATCGCTGTAATGAGAGGCATTCATAATCACAACTACTCTGTTTTTGAGTTGCTTCAAGGCTTTCCAGTCTTCATACCTAGTTACGCAGTAAGAAGGATATCTTGGACATTGCGTGAAAGATGTGAAGAGTAGAGACGGACTGGCTGCCTTCTCTCAAGGGGACGGCTGTGGATGAATGTTTGTTTCAGAAAACACAATCACGTTTTGAACTGTGTGTCTCTTCCGTTTGGGAAAAACAGTCCGTTGGGAGAAAGAGTCATACTGAAAACTATGTGGAATATATCACACCTGATAATGCAGCTGCTTTCACCGAAGGCCAAAGAAACGTTTTTCAATTTTACAGAGACATAATTGTAATATTAAAGGATCTTCTTATAAAAATGTTATAATTTTCTCTCATCTGCACAGAAAATTACTTTAAGGGTAAGGTTAAACAAAATTATATTTTCTGACTCTATTTAATGGCCTCGAAAAATAGCGCAAGTGAGAGAGAGAAACAGAGAGAGAAACAGAGAGAGACAGAGAGAAGAGACAGTGAGGGAGAGAGAGAGAGAGAGACAGAGAGGGAGAGAGACAGAGAGAGAGACAGAGAGACAGAGAGACAGAGAGGGAGAGAGACAGAGAGAGAGCGAGAGAGGGAGAGAGAGAGAGAGAGACAGAGAGAGGGCGAGAGATATCCATGACAGAAAAGGTCAGAGTGACATTTGCTACCTCTATCTCTCTCTCTCTCTGAAAACAGGTATTAATTACTTCCTGCTTTGTTTTGGGCTGACGATGCAACTTCCTGCCCTGAATAATGAGGCTGAGTTTACTCACAGGCCTTAACAAGGTCCTAATGTCACATGAATGTATTAATCTGCAAGCAGGGAGCCAATACACCTGTGTGTGACTGGAACACCAAATACCTGGCAGGGCTGGGGTCGGTCCCAATAATCTCTCCTTTCTACCTAAGTGTGCACATGTTCACTTCCCTTCACTGATTTAAAACTAAATGACTGGTACGTAGAAATTCTCTCTCGCCCCATGCCGACACCACCCCAAACCACTGGGTACAGAGGTCAGTTCAACGTCTAGTTTGATTTTACATTTGGTTGAGTTGTCATCTAACGTGAATTCAACGTGAAATCAACCCAAAATGTTAATCCGTCATTGAAATTAGGTTAAAAGTATGAAAAGTATCAAATATGAAATTCCCTTACGGTGATGACTTTTCCTTTACGGTGATGACTTTCCCTTACGGTGATGACTTTTCCCTTACGGTGATGACTATTCCATTACGGTGATGACTTTACCCTTTTCCCTTACGGTGATGACTTTTCCCTTTTCCCTTACGGTGATGGCTTTTCCCTTTTCCCCTACGTTGATGACTTTTCCCTTTTCCCTTACGGTGATGACTTTTCCCTTTTCCCTTACGGTGATGACTTTTCCCTTACGGTGATGACTTTTCCCTTACGGTGATGACTTTTCCCTTTTGACTTTTCCCTTTTACTTTACGGTGATGACTTTTCCCTTACGGTGATGACTTTTTTTCCAAATCCAAATCAGTTTTCTACATTCATTCAACGTCATCACACAGAATTTATGGGTTATGAAATAACATGAAAACAACATTGATTCAACCAGTTTTTTGTCTAGTGGGAACGCTTGTAGGGAACACGGCATACTTCAGGAGGAAGGTGAGATTATTGGGACACAACCCTTGGAATTTTGGGTGGGGGGGGGGAGAAAACTTGTTCATGTTTCTCACATCAAGGATGCTTTGATCTCCCTTGATACCTGAAACCCTCATCAGTCTGCTTTTACCCTCCCTAACGACGAGGTCCTGGGGGAATTTGGGAGGTCAGATGGGAGGGATGGCTGGTTGCAGGAACGGTTTATTTTGAGAAATGCAGTGAATTGTGGGTGGTGATTAGGTCCAGGGCCTTTCTAGTGCAATATGTTTTATATGGGTTAGAGAGAAAAATTAGAATTGAATTGTCTTGGGTGGTGATTAGGTCCAGGGCCTTGCTAGAGCAATATGTTTTATATGGGTTAGAGAGAAAAAATAGTCAGTCCCTAAACAAAAAACAGTCCCTAAACAACGTCGAAAGCTCATTTTCCGTCATATTCTTGTCAAATTTAGAAAAAGTTCTGACAAAGAGATTATAATGAAAGACAAACAAACAAGCAAATGAAAATAATTAGCAAACAGACTGAGCAGTCAAACCCCTGCAACAACAATACCTTGGACTTGTGGAGTAAAGCTGAGAACAATGCTGATATTATAACATGAGGTTATTCACAGAAAACAGAGATGTCCTGAGGACATTATCCCTCTGACGTTCTGGGAACGTTCTGATGCATGACGGTCCCAAGGGAATGTTCTTTAGGGGGACCTTTGTCTAGTTCCCTGTAATGTTAGGACCTATTCAGAACGTTCATTTTACTAGTCCTCAGGACTTTGGGTCTCAACAGAACGTTTTCTGGGGGGGAGCTTAATCTAGCTCCCGGTTTGACCCGGGGACATCCTGCAAGACGTTTTTAGGATGTTCTTAGGACGTTGTGTCATGGTCCCCTGGAGGTTTTGTCTAGTTCATTGTTTGTCTCGGGGATGTTCCTGAGGACTTTTTTAGGACGTTGTGTCATGGTTCCCTGGAGGTTTTGTCTAGTTCATGGTTTGTCTCTGGGATGTTCCTGAGGACTTTTTAGGACGTTGTGTCATGGTTCCCTGGAGGTTTTGTCTAGTTCATGGTTTGTCTCGGGGATGTTCCTGGGGACGTTTTTAGGACGTTCTTAGGACGTTGTGTCATGGTCCCCTGGAGGTTTTGTCTAGTTCATGGTTTGTCTCTGGGATGTTCCTGAGGACCTTTTTAGGACGTTCTTAGGACGCTGTGTCATGGTCCACTGGAGGTTTTGTCTAGTTCCTGGTTTGTCTCGGGGATGTTCCTGAGGACCTTTTTAGGACGTTCTTAGGACGTTGTGTCATGGTCCCCTGGAGGTTTTGTCTAGTTCCTGGTTTGTCTCTGGGATGTTCCTGAGGACCTTTTTAGGACGTTCTTAGGACGTTGTGTCATGGTCCCCTGGAGGTTTTGTCTAGTTCATGGTTTGACCCAGGGACATCCTGCAAGACGTTTTTAGGATGTTCTTAGGACGTTGTGCCATGGTCCCCTGGAGGTTTTGTCTAGTTCATGGTTTGACCCAGGGACATCCTGCAAGACGTTTTTAGGATGTGCTTAGGACGTTGAGTCATGGTCCCCTGGAGGTTTTGTCTAGTTCATGGTTTTACCCGGGGACATCCTGCAAGACGTTTTTAGGATGTTCTTAGGACGTTGTGTCATGGTCCCCTGAAGGTTTTGTCTAGTTCATGGTTTGTCTCGGGGATGTTCCTGAGGACTTTTTTAGGACGTTGTGTCATGGTTCCCTGGAGGTTTTGTCTAGCTCATGGTTTGTCTCGGGGATGTTCTTGAGGACTTTTTTAGGACGTTGTGTCATGGTTCCCTGGAGGTTTTGTCTAGTTCATGGTTTGTCTCGGGGATGTTCCTGAGGACTTGTTTAGGACTTTCTTAGGACGTTGTGTCATGATCCCCTGAAGCTTCCCTGATTATAAGTAAAATCTTGAAATGGTTTGTGGGTTTTATTAAGGTAAGTAGTACGCTGTTCGGCTAAAGTAGCGTTAACATCTTTAATCAATGACAATATGATTACATTTTGACATGATTACTCAGTACTGACTTTTCAATATGATCCCACCTGGTATTTGAACTCACAACCTCCGGATTTGAAGTATGCTGTGAGCTGTACCACAAAGTCTGTAGAGTTTCAGAAGTCCTCTACACATTAATTTATCAATAATGCATCTCTGCACTTAACGAAAGAGTGCCATCTGCTCTGGTATTTTAGTCATCAGTTATTCTAATTATGCTCTCGTTGACTTCATTGACTTATTTCAGCAGTTTGAGGTTCAGTTTTTAGAATAGCTGTCTAATGTTGGCAGGGCAGATTATTCTATGCTAAATATAATCGTTTTTTTCTTGAGTGCATTTTTTTTTTGACAGAGATGAGATTTACTTTGATGTGCAAATAGCAGCAAGATTGCCGTGAACCAAGAGGTTGTGAGTTGAAATCCCAGTTGAGGACATGTTAAGTAATAATTACTGCGTGTCAAATATCTAAGTTGAAATTCACTGTTTTGCCAACAGACAAAAAGCTGTGAGTGGTTCACCAATCAGGGTCTTGATGGGCTTGGTAACATTAACAAGGGGTGATGGGTAATTAAAATAGGGTCAAGGTGACCGAGGTAGTATGTTTATTTAAGGCCATCAGGTGACGTCCATCGGGACAAACTGGGAACTAGACAAAAATCTCCAGGGGTCCATGAGACAACATCTGAAAAATATCCTCGGGACATCCCCAGGATAAACCAGGAATTACACAAAACTTCCAGGAGACCATAAAACAACATCCTAAAAATGTCCTCGGGGACATCTCCAGGACAAACCAGGTACTACACAAAACCTCCAGGAGACAACATCCTAAAAATGTCCTCGGTTACATCTCCAGGACAAACCAGGAACTACACAAAAACTCCAGGAGACAACATCCTAAAAATGTCCTCGGGGACATCTCCAGGACAAACCAGGAACTACACAAAAACTCCATGAGACAACATCTGAAAAATATCCTCAGGACATCCCCAGGATAAACCAGGAACTACACAAAACATCCAGGAGACCATAAAACAACATCCTAAAAATGTCCTCGGGGACATCTCTAGGACAAATCAGGTACTACACAAAACCTCCAGGAGACAACATCCTAAAAATGTCCTCGGGGACATCTCCAGGACAAACCAGGAACTACACAAAAACTCCAGTAGACAACATCCTAAAAATGTCCTCGGGGACATCTCCAGGACAAACCAGGTACCACACAAAACCTCCAGGAGACAACATCCTAAAAATGTCCTCGGGGACATCTCCAGGACAAACCAGGAACTACACAAAAACTCCATGAGACAACATCTGAAAAATATCCTCGGGACATCCCCAGGATAAACCAGGAACTACACAAAACATCCAGGAGACCATAAAACAACATCCTAAAAATGTCCTCGGGGACATCTCCAGGACAAATCAGGTACTACACAAAACCTCCAGGAGACAACATCCTAAAAATGTCCTCGGGGACATCTCCAGGACAAACCAGGAACTACACAAAAACTCCAGGAGACAACATCCTAAAAATGTCCTCGGGGACATCTCCAGGACAAACCAGGTACCACACAAAACCTCCAGGAGACAACATCCTAAAAATGTCCTCGGTTACATCTCCAGGACAAACCAGGAACTACACAAAACCTCCAGGAGACAACATCCTAAAAATGTCCTCGGGGACATCTCCAGGACAAACCAGGAACTACACAAAACCTCCAGGAGACCACATCCTAAAAATGTCCTCGGGGACATCTCCAGGACAAACCAGGAATTACACAAAACCTCCAGGAGACCAGGACACAACTTCAGGTGACCATCTGGGCATTTGACCTGCAGGAAGGAAGCGTTGTTTGTTTGTTATTTATTTTATAGGGACTTGTTCCTGGCCCTGCACCCCACTAAAGCATGTGCGTTTGATCTAGCTTGACTACAGGGTTATAGTTGACACCAGATCAACTCTATAGCAGGGAACCTTGATCTAGCTTGACTACAGGGTTATAGTTGACACCAGATCAACTCTATAGCAGGGAACCTTGATCTAGCTTGACTACAGGGTTATAGTTGACACCAGATCAACTCTATAGCAGGGAACCTTGATCTAGCTTGACTACAGGGTTATAGTTGACACCAGATCAACTCTATAGCAGGGAACCTTGATCTAGCTTGACTACAGGGTTATAGTTGACACCAGATCAACTCTATAGCAGGGAACCTTGATCTAGCTTGACTACAGGGTTATAGTTGACACCAGATCAACTCTATAGCAGGGAACCTTGATCTAGCTTGACTACAGGGTTATAGTTGACACCAGATCAACTCTATAGCAGGGAACCTTGATCTAGCTTGACTACAGGGTTATAGTTGACACCAGATCAACTCTATAGCAGGGAACCTTGATCTAGCTTGACTACAGGGTTATAGTTGACACCAGATCAACTCTATAGCAGGGAACCTTGATCTAGCTTGACTACAGGGTTATAGTTGACACCAGATCAACTCTATAGCAGGGAACCTTGATCTAGCTTGACTACAGGGTTATAGTTGACACCAGATCAACTCTATAGCAGGGAACCTTTTGATCCAGAGGCAAACTAACACGTCGTGATTCTCTTTCATCCATTTAACAATAACACTATCCAATCCACCAACTATACACTCTCTGCGTTGGGGATGAAACATGGAGGATAGGGATGTGTCCCAAAAGGGCACCTTGGCAGTTATAGTTTCCTCCCCCCATGGAGGATAGGGATGTGTCCCAAAATGGCACCTTGGCAGTCATAGTTTCCTCCCCTCATGGAGGATAGGGATGTGTCCCAAAAGGGCACCTTGGCTGTCATAGTTTCCTCCCCTCATGGAGGATAGGGATGTGTCCCAAAATGGCACCTTGGCTGTCATAGTTCCTCCCCTCATGGAGGATAGGGATGTGTCCCAAAATGGCACCTTGGCTGTCATAGTTTCCTCCCCTCATGAAAGTGTGTGTTTCACGTATGTCTAGCCTTATGCTTTGTCTCTCTTTTTTTCTCATGAATCTTTTCCTATCGGAAGTAAATCAACAAAAAAACAAAATCTGTGAAAAAAAAGACAAAGAAGAAATATCTAATTGAATTTGTTCCTTCATAGAGGGAACTGGGTGAGCTCTGGTCTAAAGCAGTGCACTATAGAGGGAACAGGGTGCTATTTGGTAGGATAGTAGGAGTGCATCTGATGAGACAGCAGTCTTACGACACCCTCCCGAGGGGAGATAGAGGGCCCTGAGGTAAAAGCTTAGCTGCTCCGATATAGATGGTATAATTAATGTTCCTTTAACTCAGCGAGGCGTCATTACCTTTGTACTGGAACAAATTGAAATTATGCTACAGAAAAAGGCCTTGTCTTGCCTTACAATATGTTCAAACACAGGGGTGGGGGGGGGGGGGGGGGGGGGGGGATAGATAGGACGCCTGGCCGCTTTTCTGACAGCTAATTCACCTGATGATGAAGCATTTTTCTCTGCCAACCACGCATGTGTGTCACCTTTAAAACATTCCTCCATTTCTGAGGTAATGGACTTGTGAACGAGCGCTGTGCAGCAAAGCGCTGACCGACCGTCAGAGCTCGATTTGGGGCTAAACGCAACGTAGCGAGGCAGAAAATGAGCATCGTCTCTCGCTTGCTGCTGCTTGGCCGTGATAGGACCATGATAGGGCGGGCGGGTCGCGGGCGAGGTTTGAGCCTAGCGCTGGTCGTGGACACACACCAGCCCGGCTTAATGAGCCACAGCGGGGATCCGTTTAGCCTCCGTGTGCTAACGTGGTAATGTGTCCCTGGCCGCGCTACATTAGACAGGGAATGAATCGACCCACATTCAGAAGTTCTGTAAGAAAAGACAGTGTTCACTACGTTAACCAAGTGTCAGCCCAGCTTTCGTGCGTTCTTCTGCTGTTGTTTTCTGATTGTTGGATTTAATCCCCCTGATAATCGCTGATACTATGACGTTCCAATGGGATGCGTGAAGTCATGTTATTTAAAATTGACGGTATTTATTCAACAACAAAAAAATATATAAAATGCAAATGAATGAGAGATGTGCCTGCATAGCAGAGATAGAGGACCTCACAGTCAAATGCCGACCGTATTACCTCCCAAGAGAATTCAGTTAAAGTCACAGTCGTGAATAATCCCCCTCAAGCCGATACCACGACGGCCCTCAAAGAACTTCACATATCCTGAGGCCATATTTAATATAGCTGAGGATTTTAACGAGGCAAATTTGAGGAAAACGTTACCGAAGTTCTACCAACACATTGACTGTAGTACTTACACTGCTAAAACACTCGACCACTGCTACTCCAACTTCTGGGATGCCTACAAGACCCTCCCCCGCCCTCCCTTCGACGAATCTGATCACGACTCCATGTTGCTCCTCCCTTCCTATAGGCAGAAACTCAAACAGGAAGTACCCGTGCAAGGACTATTCAACGCTGGTTTGACCAATCGGAATCCACGCTTCAAGATTGTTTTGATCACGCAGACTGGGATATGTTCCGGATAGCCTCAGAGAATGACATTGACGAATACACTGATACGGGGACTGAGTTTATTAAGAAGTGTATAGGAGATGTTGTACCCTATGTGACTATTAAAACCTACCCTAACCAGAAACCGTGGATAGATGGCAGCATTCCCAAATGACACCCTATGTCTTCTATTTTTTAATGAACCTTTATTTAACTTGGCGAGTCAGTTAAGAACAAATTCTTATTTATAATGTTAGCCTAGGAACAGTCAGGTTAACTGCCTTTTTCAGGGGCAAAAGGACAAATTTATACCTTGTCAGCTCAGGGATTCAATCTAGCAACCTTTCGGTTACTGGTCCAACACTCTAACCACTAGGCTGTCTGCCACCCTATATAGTGCACTGCATTTGACCAGGGTCCATAGGGCTCTATTAAAAAGGAGTGCACTATACAGTCCATTCTAACCACTAGGCTGTCTGCCACCCTATATAGTGCACTGCATTTGACCAGGGTCCATAGGGCTCTATTAAAAAGGAGTGCACTATTCAGTCCTTTCAGAAAGTATTCAGACCCCTTGACTTGTTCCACATCTTGTTACATTACAGCCTTATTCTAAAATTGTTGAAATAGTTTTTTTCCTTATCAATCTACACACAATACCCCATAATGACATCACAATACCCCATTATGACATCACAATACCCCATAATGACATCACAATACCCCATTATGACATCACAATATCCCATAATGACATCACAATACCCCACAATGGCATCACAATACCCCATAATGGCAAAGCAAAAACAGGTTTTAAGAATAAATAAAAAAAAATATTAAAAATAAATAACGGAAATAGAAGATATATCACATTTACATAAGTATTCAGACCCTTTACTCAGGACTTTGTTGAAACAACTCGGGCAGCGATTACAGCCTTGAGTCTTCTTGGGAATGATGCTACAAGCTTGGCTCACCTGTATTTTGCGAATTTCTCCCATTCTTCTCTGCAGATCCTCTCAAGCTCTGTCAGGTTGGATGGGAAGCATCCAATTCCCTACTATATAGGGACCAGGGCTCTGGTCTAAAGTAGTGCACTATATAGGGACTAGGGCTCTGGTTTAAAGTAGTGTACTATATAGGGACTAGGGCGATGGTCTAAAGTAGTGCACTATATAGGGACTAGGGCGATGGTCTAAAGTAGTGCACTATATAAGGAAAAGGGCTCTGGTCTAAAGTAGTGCACTATATAGGGAATAGGCCTCTGGTCTAAAGTAGTGCACTGTATAGGGAATAGGGCTCTGGTCTAAAGTAGTGCACTGTATAGGGAATAGGGCTCTGGTCTAAAGTAATGCACTATATAGGGAATAGGGCTCTGGTCTAAAGTAGTGCACTATATAGGGAAAAGGGCTCTGGTCTAAAGTAGTGCACTATATAGGGAATAGGGCTCTGGTCTAAAGTAGTGTACTATATAGGGAATAGGGCTCTGGTCTAAAGTAGTGCACTATATAGGGAATAGGGCTCTGGTCTAAAGTAGTGTACTATATAGGGAATAGGGCTCTGGTCTAAAGTAGTGCACTATATAGGGAATAGGGCTCTGGTCTAAAGTAGTGCACTATATAGGGACTAGGTCTCTGGTCTAAAGTAGTGCACTATATAGGGAATAGGGCTCTGGTCTAAAGTAGTGTACTATATAGGGAATAGGGTGTCATCTGGGACACATACATCCTGTGACACGTCTTTAATTTTGGGACAAAAAGATATCCCAGCTATGAGAGCATTTGTTATTTGTCAAGCAGAAAACTTGACAAGATGCAATCACCCCCCCCCCCCCCCCCCCCCCCTCAAAAAAACCTGTTTCTAAGGGTACAGGGGACAACACAAAGAGGAAGTGACACGGGGACAACACAAAGAGGAAGTGACACGGGGATACAAACGCATCGGAGACCAGAAAATAGAAGGAGATGAATATGGAAATGTCTCTGTTTGATTTCGTGCCATTATCTAGTGACAAATAAATGGAAACCAAACTAGGCTGTAATTTTCCCTCTGTGTGTGTGAGACCTGTTATTACGCTGACTATTTACGTGACATGGAGCTATTTGGGGTTTTTCTGCTCTGAAAAAGGCAATTTAGATGGGAAATCAGAGAGCATCTTGGAGAGCATCTTAACCCTGCTTATGCTGGAGTCAATCAATTGTTTTACATGATTTAACTTTCCTTTTTTCAATACAGTTTCATTCCTTTAACTACGGAGTAAATGTTCCCCCGAGTGGCGCTGCAGTCCATGGCACTGCATCTTAGTGCTAGGGGTGTCACTACAGACCCTGGTTCGATTCCAGACTGTATCACAACCAGCCGTGATTGGGATTCCCATAGCACGGCGCGCCACTGGCCCAGTGTCGTTAGAGTTTGACCGGGGTTGGGCTGTCATTGTAAACAAGAATGAGTTTTTTTACTGACTTGCCTGGTTAAATAGAAAAATATTAATGTGTTGAGGTGCACTCTGCCTGAATGTGTTGGTACAATCACTTACCTACCACGCCTCAAGTCGACACAAATACTGACCTGCACGTGTGTAAAGGACGTCACGCTACCTGCTTAGCAACTATCACTTCCTCTTGACCCGAACCCAGGACCTCTGCCCCTCAAAACACACACACACGACCACCCTCCCGAGGCATCTTACCAGCCGCTGCACTGAAATGCTAACTCACGTGGGGACACATCAGGCTAAGTGAGTTCCACAGATCTCCATCTGAATATATAATGTCCATCCACACAGACATACACACCTGTAAAGCATTGAGGGATTGCAAAACAAGTATCTCTCTTGACCCTTCGTGGATCCACACTCCTCAACCATCCTCTGTATCATCCTGTAATGATACAGCCATCATCTGTAATGATACAACCATCCTCTGTATCACCCTGTAATGATACAACCATCCTCTGTATCACCCTGTAATGATACAACCATCCTCTGTATCACCCTGTAATGATACAACCATCCTCTGTAATGATACAACCATCATCTGTAATGATACAACCATCCTCTGTATCATCCTGTAATGATACAACCATCCTCTGTAATGATACAACCATCCTCTGTAATGATACAACCATCATATGTAATGATACAACCATCCTCTGTTTCACCCTGTAATGATACAACCATCCTCTGTATCACCCTGTAATGATACAACCATCCTCTGTATCACCCTGTAATGATACAACTATCCTCTGTAATGATACAACCATCCTCTGTAATGATACAACCATCCTCTGTATCACCCTGTAATGATACAACCATCCTCTGTAATGATACAACTATCCTCTGTAATGATACAACCATCCTCTGTATCATCCTGTAATGATACAACCATCCTCTGTAATGATACAACCATCCTCTGTAATGATACAACCATCATCTGTAATGATACAACCATCCTCTGTTTCACCCTGTAATGATACAACCATCCTCTGTATCACCCTGTAATGATACAACCATCCTCTGTATCACCCTGTAATGATACAACTATCCTCTGTAATGATACAACCATCCTCTGTAATGATACAACCATCCTCTGTATCACCCTGTAAAGATACAACCATCCTCTGTATCACCCTGTAATGATACAACCATCCTCTGTATCACCCTGTAATGATACAACCATCCTCTGCATCATCCTGTAATGATACAACCATCCTCTGTATCACCCTGTAATGATACAACTATCCTCTGTAATGATACAACCATCCTCTGTAATGATACAACCATCCTCTGTATCACCCTGTAATGATACAACCATCCTCTGTAATGATACAACCATCCTCTGTATCACCCTGTAATGATACAACCATCCTCTGTAATGATACAACCATCCTCTGTATCACCCTGTAATGATACAACCATCCTCTGTATCATCCTGTAATGATACAACCATCCTCTGTATCACCCTGTAATGATACAACCATCCTCTGTAATGATACAACCATCCTATGTATCATCCTGTAATGATACAACCATCCTCTGTATCATCCTGTAATGATACAACCATCCTCTGTAATGATACAACCATCCTCTGTATCATCCTGTAATGACACAACCATCCTCTGTAATGATACAACCATCCTCTGTATCACCCTGTAATGATACAACCATCCTCTGTAATGATACAACCATCCTCTGTATCATCCTGTAATGACACAACCATCCTCTGTAATGATACAACCATCCTCTGTGTCACCCTGTAATGATACAACCATCCTCTGTATCATCCTGTAATGATACAACCATCCTCTGTATCACCCTGTAATGATACAACCATCCTCTGTATCACCCTGTAATGATACAACCATCCTCTGTATCACCCTGTAATGATACAACCATCCAATGAGTCGACATGAACACAAACAGATTTTGCCCAGAATAACTCATTCACTTACTGTACACCAGTTGTTCTGATAGAAGGAGCAGAACGAGGTGCTACTAATTTACTATTCTTACAACTTGTTTCATTATGTGTCCATGTGTTCCATCAGGCAGGGTGGCCTGTGTTTTATTCAGGCGCTAAGTAGCCCAGCGGGGAGTCCAGACTGGGCCAGGTGGCTCCCTCTAGCTAGGTGACCTGGAGGTTAGACTATTTCCATATCTGTGTTCCAAATGGCAGCCTGTTTCCTTTATAGGACACTACATTTGATCAGGCTGTTAGTGCTCTATATTGGGGGGGAACACGCTCCAATTCTGTTTGAGGTTTTAACTCCACCAAAACGGTCCGTGGATTCCTTCAGTTGTTCCGTCAAACGGCTGCTTGGTTCTGTTCTGCATTAGTGGCCCCTTTCCTCTAACAGTATGACCGTGTTTGCATCCCAAACAGCAACCTATTCCTCATAGGGCTCTGGATAAAACGAGTGCACTATGTAGGGAATAGGGGGCCATTTGGGACGAAGCCCTATGACTGTGTCTCGCTGGTCTGAGACATTTATTTTTATTTTTTTTATTTTTTTTGTTATGTTGTTGTTGATGTTGTTGTTGATGTTGTTGTTTATGTTGTTGTTGATGTTGTTGTTCTTTGTTGTTCATTACAAAGCCACTTTGAGGCCCTTATTCATCATATGCTGACAGCACGTTTCATAACTCCAAGTGTCGGACTGTAAGAGGCCTCTCAAGTCTCACCCTGCCGGCTCGCCCCCTTCTCTCCACTCACCCTCCACATCCAGCCTCAGGCCATGTGGACCACGTGGAGCCCAGCCTCCCAGCTTCCTAGTCTCTCAGCCTCCTTGCCTTCTTTCTTCCCAGACTGCCAGCCTCACAGCCTCCTAGCATCCTAGCTTTTCAGACTGCCAGCTTCCCAGACAACCAGCCTCCTAGCTTCTCAGACTGCCAGCTTCCCAGACTGCCAGCCTCCTAGCTTTTCAGACTGCCAGCTTCCCAGACTGCCAGCCTCCTAGCTTCCCAGACTACCAGCCTCCTAGCTTTTCAGACTGCCAGCTTCCCAGACTACCAGCCTCCTAGCTTCTCAGACTGCCAGCTTCCCAGACTGCCAGCCACCTAGCTTCCCAGACTGCCAGCCTCTCAGCCTCCTAACCTCCTAGCTTTGCAGACTGCCAGTTTCCCAGTCTCCCAGCCTCCTAACTTCTCAGACTGCCAGCCTCCCAGCCTTCTAGCTTCCCAGACTGCCAGCCTCCCAGCCTCCTAGCTTCCCAGACTCCCAGCCTCCCAGACTCCCAGCCCCCCAGACTCCCAGCCTCCTAGCTTCCCAGACTCCCAGCCTCCTAGCTTCCCAGACTCCCAGCCTCCTAACTTCCCAGCCTCCCAGCCTCCTAGGCTCCTGTTCTGCTGCTCAGCCGCCAGCCATGTTTTTTTTGTCCCATTGTGCATAACTCTCTCTCTCTGCCACCTACGATCTACAGCCCTCAGCTGTTTACGCCTCCCTCCCTCCTGTCCTCCTGTGAGAAGCCAAGCAGAGCCTTCTCAGACGTTGGTTCAGAGCGTAATGTATTCCTCCAGAGACTCCCAGATTCTTAGGTATGCATGTGACTAAGACTCCATCCGTCCACCTCCATCCCTCTACCTCCATCACTCCATCCCTCCATCCTCCTCCTCAATCCCTCCTCCACCTCCACCTCCTCCACAGCCACCTCCTCCACCTCCTCCTCCTCCTCAGCGAGTGTATAAGAGCAGCCGTTGAGAAGTGTAAAGGTCACAGATTCTCATTATGTCTGTGTTCAATCCAAGGAAATACTAGATTAGCTGACAGCAAACACTGATTCTGAGAGGAGAGAAAAGTCTGAAATGTTTTACGGTTTAACGGCCATTTTAAGTTGTCTGTTTTTATTTGTCCAATTAGCTAGTTAGAATCCCTCTACCCCTCTCCTCTGTAAGCTTCTACTTCTGATGTGGGCCGTGCAGTTGGTCACGTGGCCGTAAATCCTGACAAAAATGGTACGTATTGTCTCCATTACTACAGAACTGCTGTGAAAAGTACCGTTAGCGCACCGGAGAAGCTGGGCCTTTTTGTTTTCTGAAACATCCAGCTGTACTCCTCTGATCTGCAGGCCTTTTGACTTTCTCTTCCAATTAAAAGCTAATTAGTGAAGTGATTAGGATGTCGTAGGAGTCCACCAGATAAAAGTTCACAGAAACACAGTTTCAACTCCTTTCTATGGATCCACTAAGAGTCTTTTATTATTTTCTGATAACTAATGACTGTTTAATGGCCATCGTCGATCTGGATTCTGGAGAAACAAAACAGTAGTCTTGCCGCTACGCTTCATAAAATAGTCCTTTAGTTTGGTTTAGTGATAAATTAAAACAAACAAAAACAAACAATGGGCCAGATATGTTGTAGGGGGGAAAAAAGGTCAACTGAGAAATTGTGTTGAAGTAGCCTCTACAGAGACAATGACAAAGGAGGAAGAGACTGACTTGATCAATTATCAGACACACATCCTGACCAATTCTGTCACCACTAGACATGAGAAATACAGTAATCAAACCTATTGGCCCTGATCTTTTTCTACGGTGAAATATAAATAATGTGAGAGGTACTTGTTTTGGATCTGCTGTTCGGGGTGTGTTTTGACCGAGGCATGGTATTCTAAGTGACTATTTAACACATTCAGAAAGATATCCCCTTTCCTCCATGTCTCCTGTCCTCACTGGCTTCACAAAACACTTGTGAATGTTTGTTAGACGACATCTGTGCTAAAGTAATTAAACGCTCACTTTCAAATGTTCTCTACATGGACTCTGAGTAGGAGGAGGAGAGGAGAGGGAGGAGAGGAGAGGAGGAGGAGAAGGAGAAGATGAGAGGGAGAAGAGGAGAGGAGAAGAGGAGAGGAAGAGAAGGAAGCGGAGGAGAGGGAGAGAAGAAGAGGAGAGGAGGAGGAGGAGAGAAGGAAGAGAGGGAGAGGAGAGGAGAGGAGAGGAGAGGAGAGGGACAGGAAGAGGAGAAGGGGAGAAGGGGAGAAGGGGAGAGGAGAGGAGAGGAGGAGGAGGAGATGGAGAGGGAGAGGAAGGAGAGAGGAGAGACTGACATTAGCTCCTGTGGGACAGAGCAGTGCCATGTCTATTTCAACCCGACCCCCCCCAAGACAGACACATTCTACTGGCCATGACAACTGTTTCATATTCACCATGAGGAATCCTTTATTCCTACTTCCCTTTTCATGCACTTTATTCTCTGCTCTTTCTCAGTCATCACCAACTGTGAGTCTCAACAGAGAATATACCACGTTCTGTACTTGCCGTCTACAGTGTCACGCCAGGCGAGTAACGCCATTAGCGAAACTGATTTTTCCATTTGCTTTACTACATTTTATTCCACTAATCATATCGGTCTGAATTGAACGAAAATATCATTTTTTACTCCACTGAGATAATAGAAAGACTCGTTATTCCTGATCAGGAGTGATCCTCCATTACTCTCCTAATAATTAAAAGACTCATTATTCCTGATCAGGAGTGATCCTCCATTACTCTCCTAATAATATAAAGACTCATTATTCCTGATCAGGAGTGATCCTCCATTACTCTCCTAATAATATAAAGACTCATTATTCCTGATCAGGAGTGATCCTCCGGTCTTATAGTTCTAGGGCCTAAAAACATGTTGAAAGTGAGTGACTTTCGGTTTGAGTAGGAAATGAGCAATAATCAATAAATACTTATCATTCAGTTGTGATCTGTAATTACAGATAGACAGTCAAGGAGTCTGGTCTTCACACCTCGTTATACAGTTCCACAGTACGAATGGATTTATATTGGCTCAATTCAATGTTCTCTTTTCAGTTGACCAACTTACTTCTCATCAAAGTGGTACGAGTTGCCCAGTGTGTTGAATTAGATGACTTCTCCTGACTGGAGGTGGGTTTAGTGGCCCAGTGTGTTGAATTAGATGACTTCTCCTGACTGGAGGTGGGTTTAGTGGCCCAGTGTGTTAAATTAGATGAATTCTCCTGACTGGAGGTGGGTTTAGTGGCCCAGTGTGTTGAATTAGATGAATTCTCCTGACTGGAGGTGGGTTTAGTGGCCCAGTGTGTTGAATTAGATGACTTCTCCAGACTGGAGGTGGGTTTAGTGGCCCCGTGTGTTGAATTAGATGGATTCTCCTGACTGGAGGTGGGTTTAGTGGCCCAGTGTGTTGAATTCTCCTGACTGGATGTGGGTTTAGTGGCCCCGTGTGTTGAATTAGATGGATTCTCCTGACTGGAGGTGGGTTTAGTGGCCCAGTGTGTTGAATTCTTCTGACTGGAGGTGGGTTTAGTGTCCCAGTGTGTTGAATTCTCCTGACTGGAGGTGGGTTTAGTGGCCCAGTGTGTTGAATTAGATGGATTCTCCTGACTAGAGGTGGGTTTAGAGGCCCAGTGTGTTAGATTAGATGAATTCTCCTGACTGGAAGTTGGTTTAGTGGCCCAGTGTGTTGAATTAGATGAATGTTCCTGACTGGAGGTGGGTTTAGTGGCCCAGTGTGTTGAATAAGATGACTTCTCCTGACAGGAGGTGGGTTTAGTGGCCCAGTGTGTTGAATTAGATGAATTCTCCTGACTGGAGGTGGGTTTAGTGGCCCAGTGTGTTGAATTAGATGAATTCTCCTGACTGGAGGTGGATTTAGTGGCCCAGTGTGTTGAATAAGATGGATTCTCCTGACTGGAGGTGGGTTTAGTGGCCCAGTGTGTTGAATTAGATGAATTCTCCTGACTGGAGGTGGATTTAGTGGCCCAGTGTGTTGAATAAGATGGATTCTCCTGACTGGAGGTGGGTTTAGTGGCCCAGTGTGTTGAATTAGATGGATTCTCCTGACTGGAGGTGGGTTTAGTTGCCCAGTGTGTTGAATTAGATGAATTCTCCTGACTGGAGGTGGGTTTAGTGGCCCAGTGTGTTGAATTAGATGAATTCTCCTGACTGGATGTGGGTTTAGTGGTCCAGTGTGTTGAATAAGATGAATTCTCCTGACTGGAGGTGGGTTTAGTGGCCCAGTGTGTTGAATAAGATGAATTCTCCTGACTGGGGGTGGGTTTAGTGGCCCAGTGTGTTGAATAAGATGAATTCTCCTGACTGGAGGTGGGTTTAGTGGCCCAGTGTGTTGAATTAGATGAATTCTCCTGACTGGAGGTGGGTTTAGTGGCCCAGTGTGTTGAATTAGATGAATTCTCCTGACTGGATGTGGGTTTAGTGGTCCAGTGTGTTGAATAAGATGAATTCTCCTGACTGGAGGTGGGTTTAGTGGCCCAGTGTGTTGAATAAGATGAATTCTCCTGACTGGGGGTGGGTTTAGTGGCCCAGTGTGTTGAATAAGATGGATTCTCCTGACTGGAGGTGGGTTTAGTGGCCCAGTGTGTTGAATTAGATGAATTCTCCTGACTGGAGGTGGATTTAGTGGCCCAGTGTGTTGAATAAGATGGATTCTCCTGACTGGAGGTGTGTTTAGTGTCCCAGTGTATTAAATAATATAACTTTTCCTGCCCGGGAGCGACTTATGAAATAGATCAATATTACTAATGACTCAAACTAGAGAGTTACAGACTGTACATCTGTACTGCCAGAGCAACCTTGCCGACAGAGTTAAATATACCAGACGCGCTGCTTTCATCTTCACATAGAAACCAATCAATTTTATGTATACGCTCCTCTCCTGGTCGTCTTTAAAAACGCCCACATGCTGTTAAATGTATTCAGGCCATTGTCTCAGCAGCCATCTGTTCCACAGTGGAGACGTTATGATCTTCTTCTAGGTTCAGTAGGTACTGAGCAGCTGTGGGACTGTACTAACTTTTCATTTGAGAGGCAAGTGCCCTGTCAACGGAGTTTTCTTCTGTTTTCTATGTCAGTGCAACCCCCCCCCCCCCCCCCCCCCCGCAGTTCTGGTTAGATAAGAAATGAAAGAACTGGTTCTTCTAAATGATGTCCTCAAGCCGACATACAGCATTTCTTCTCCAACATCATACCTGTGGGTTTTTCTATGGGACAGATGAGCTTTAATATTGCAGATAGATTGTGATCAAAATGTGATCCGATTGTGTCTTCCATCAATGTAATAGTCCACATCATCTCCAGTCCACCATATATATATATATATATATGTTTGTAAATACAGTATACACTAGATGACCAAAAGTATGTGGACACCTGCTTGTCCAACATCTCAACACCTTCGCTAAGAGTATTACTATAGTATTGATCGATTGACTAGGACTTTTCAACATCAGCCAGTAGTGTTATTTACAGTCTTAGCTCCAAGTAAATGTTGCCATTTTTTCAGCCAATCCTGAACCTGCGAAATCAAAAAGCTACAAATGGGCAGTACCAAAACAAGGGATCTAATGATTCTGTCTATCGACAGCCAAATCTGCAGAGCTGGGAAGGTTGTGTCCCCTATATATACATATATATATATATATATATATAACATTCTATTGGTTGCAAGAATTTTGTATAATCATTTAAAAACTCTGTTTTGATCCGGCGTTTTGTATATCAGAACATTGAAAATCTCCTCCCAATTTTTTTGTAACCTGTATGACGCAGCTGTCAATTTTATGGTTCCTTAAATTAAACTGGTTTACTTTTTTAATTCATTCTTTAGCCTGTTTTTGTCTTTAATGCAGTGGCCTTCAGACAAGTTCCTTACCTCCTCCCCTTTCCCCTTACCTCCTCCCCTTTCCGCTTTCCTCCTCCCCTTTCCACTTGCCTCCTCCACTTGCCTCCTCCACTTGCCTCCTCCCCTTTCCACTTGCCTCCTCCCCTTTCCACTTGCCGCCTCCCCTTTCCACTTGCCTCTTCCCCCTTTCCACTTGCCTCTTCCCCCTTTCCACTTGCCTCCTCCCCCTTTCCACTTGCCTCTTCCCCCTTTCCACTTGCCTCCTCCCCTTTCCACTTGCCTCCTCCCCCTTTCCACTTGCCTCCTCCCCTTTCCACTTGCCTCTTCCCCCTTTCCACTTGCCTCCTCCCCTTTCCACTTGCCTCCTCCCCTTTCCACTTGCCTCCTCCCCATTCCACTTGCCTCCTCCCCCATTCCACTTGCCTCCTCCCCCTTTCCACTTGCCTCCTCCCCTTTCCACTTGCCTCTTCCCCCTTTCCACTTGCCTCCTCCCCTTTCCACTTGCCTCCTCCCCTTTCCACTTGCCTCCTCCCCCATTCCACTTGCCTCCTCCCCCTTTCCACTTGCCTCCTCCCCTTTCCACTTGCCTCCTCCCCTTTCCACTTGCCTCCTCCATTGTGTTTTGCGGTTATGCTGCATTCAGTTGGTTGTAATTTTGTGCATTTGGGACATTTCCGTATATTTTTGTTAACTGCATATTTGACATAACTCCACCAGTCCAAATTTATGATATAGTTTACAAAGATTATACCAATTTTATATATTTGAGTTTAACCATAATATTCCTTGTATTATTTGTTGTTTTTTCTCGTGTATTAAACATGGGATGAGGCACTCTTACTAATCTGCTAGAGACCTGTTTGGATTTAAGTATAATTTTTGTATTATTGAAGCATTTCGCTACACCTGCAACGTCTGCTCCTGAGTGGCACAGCAGTCTACGTCACCGCATCTCAGTGCTGACTCTGGTTCGATCCCGGGCTGTGTCATCAACTGGCCGTGATCGGGAAGGCCAGATTAGTCCATCGTTGTAAATAATAATTTGTTCATAACTGACATGCCTAGTTTAATAAAAAAGAACGTGTGTATGCGACTAATAAAAATGTGATTTAGTGGTGCAATACTTTAATAGTTAATCGTTTCATACCTGTGTTGTTGTTTTGTCACTTTCTCTCCAGATGGTGACTTGCGTTTTTATCTCAGACTGTCAGCTTCCGATAACTAATTTGTTTTTAATTGAAACATGTCACAGATGTTCCCATTATGACGTCTAGTTTCGGCTTGACGACACATCTGAGATCTGAGACGGGGTAAAGTAAGACACAAAATATAATGTCTCCGTGAATTTAACTAGGACTACTGTTGCAGACATCTAGTAGAAAAACAACCCTGTAAATCCAGCCTAATGTGACTTGTACCTCTCCTAAGGGTCTGTGTGACTTCAGCTGACAATGTGTGAGGAAACCTAGCACCCACTTCGATTAGTTGTTATGGTAATAGTTGTCATGGTAATAGTCCCTACATTAAAACAGGTCTATACTATATTTCTCTACACTACAATCTACAGTCCTGAGACTCAGCTATAGGTGTTCAGCTCATGACGGGAACCTGCTCTATCATTGAAACAAAAGTCCAGCTAGCGAGACAGAATTACCAGTAATTGTCACACCTTGATCTGTTTCACCTGTCTTTGTGATTGTCTCCAACCCCCTCCAGGTGTCGCCCATCTTCTCCATGATCCCCTGTGTATTTATACCTGTGTTCTCTGTTTGTATCTTGCCAGTTCCTTATGTTTGGTCAAGCCTACCAGCGGTTTTCCCTCTGCTCCTGTCTCGCGATTGTTCTTGGTTTCCCGGTGTTGACCATTCTGCCTGTCGTCCTGTACCTTTCCCCCCAGCTATGTGGATTACTGACCCCTGCCTGCCCTTAAGCTGACCCCTGCCTGCCCCTGTTGGATTAATAAACTGTTGCTACTATTGTCTGCATCTTGGTCTTACCTGAATAGTAATGTTCCTAACTATAGACTGATGTTAAGTCAGCTGGGACACTATGCTGTGAAAGTGGGAGAGTTATTAACGTGATAAGGCAACAATGATCCCGCAATTCCACAATTACATCCAATCTGTCTTTGGTGAAAAATGGGTCTGAAAAGGTCACCAAGTCCAATCCATAACCTTTCATGGTAAAGAACTGGTCTGAAACTGTCACCAAGCCCAGCTATAACATTCCATGGTAAAGAACTGGTCTGAACCTGTCTCCAAGCCCAGCTATAACCTTCCATGGTAAAGAACTGGTCTGAACCTGTCTCCAAGCATAGCTATAACCTTCCATTGTAAAGAACTGGTCTGAACCTGTCTCCAAGCCCAGATATAGCCTTCCATCACTCCCTGTAGGCTGACCGACAGGCCCAACACATTAGTAGTAATCAATACCCAACACCCCAGAAAGATGGAGGGATGTGTGTGATGGATGGAGAGATCAATACAGATGGAGGGTGGGGAAAAGAGTGAACTTTAATCTTGATTCTTTTATTTTCTTTCTTGTTGTTGTTTCTTTTCAGTTGGGGGAAGGAGGGAAAGGACAGAGGGAGGGAGTGTGGGGCTGAGGGGTGACATGTGGTGTTCAGAAAGCAATCTTCTCCTTGCCAGTGAGGTGGGTGGCTGGTGGCTGGGCCCGGGTGGGGTAGGTAGGTAGGGTGAGTTGGGATGAGGGTTGAAGGAGCTAGCGAACTCCATCCCCCTGAAATTATCTGTAGCGTCAATATGAGTTATTTCGTCTGTATTCTCCCTCACCTTTCTGAGTTAGATTAATACAGACGTGTTCTTTCTCCTGTACGCTCCGTGGCTAAATAACTCTCTCTCTCTCTCTCCCTCAATAAATTAACGTGTGTCCAAATATTGATCCGTCACATTTGTCACGCCACGTTTCAGTCCCCGTGGTTCTGTGTATTTTGGTTTCAATCGGTGCATGGCTCTACTTCAACTTGCTGAGCCATTTACTAGTCAGAGGAAGTCTCTGGTGTCTGGCTTCTACTTCATGTTGTCTGAGTTACAGTGATGAAGAGGCATTCCTCTGTTCTGTTCTGTTCTGGCGTAATACAAAATGCCCTGGGGTAACCTATGGAATCTGAACCTTCTTTTTCATCTCTAGTCACCTTCCTAAACGGGCTGTTACATTACACATTTCAAAAGAGAGATACTGTAGTGTAAAAAAACAAAAAAAACATGTTAAATCTTTACACTTGTCTTATTGTGTTGTGTGGTAAATACAGTTGATTTATGTGCATTGCAGCGCTACCAGTCTATATGTTAGCAGAGGGGAAGCTACATTGCCCTTGTTCAGTTCTGTCAGGTAGGGGCTAGGGAGCACGAAGGGCAGTGGGAGGGGGATATATTGCCCTTGTTCAGTTCTGTCAGGTAGGGGCTAGGGAGCATGAAGGGCAGTGGGAGGGGGAAGGTAGGGGCTAGGGAGCACGAAGGGCAGTGGGAGGGGGATAATTTGCCCTTGTTCAGTTCTGTCAGGTAGGGGCTAGGGAGCACGAAGGGCAGTGGGAGGGGGATAATTTGCCCTTGTTCAGTTCTGTTAGGTAGGGGCTAGGGAGCAGGAAGGGCAGTGGGAGGGGGATATATTGCCCATGTTCAGTTCTGTCAGGTAGGGGCTAGGGAGCACGAAGGGCAGTGGGAGGGGGATAATTTGCCCTTGTTCAGTTCTGTCAGGTAGGGGATAGGGAGCACGAAGGGCAGTGGGAGGGGGATATATTGCCCATGTTCAGTTCTGTCAGGTAGGGGCTAGGGAGCATGAAGGGCAGTGGGAGGGGGATATATTACCCTTGTTCAGTTCTGTCAGGTAGGGGCTAGGGAGCATGAAGGGCAGTGGGAGGGGGATATATTGCCCTTGTTCAGTTCTGTCAGGTAGGGGCTAGGGAGCACGAAGGGCAGTGGGAGGGGGATATATTGCCCTTGTTCAGTTCTGTCAGGTAGGGGCTAGGGAGCACGAAGGGCAGTGGGAGGGGGATTTGGTTATTATGTGAAATATAAAAAATATGAAATATAACCACAGCTCAGAGGCATAGTGATGATAAGAGGAAGGAACTGAGTTCCAACAAGGCACCCTATTCTCTATGGGCCCTATGGTCAAAAGTAGTGCACTACGTAGGGAATAGGGAGCCATTTGGGGGACGTAGGCCTGATTCCTTCCCACGCGTTATTTGGTAACCTGTCCAAGCCTGACCCTGCATCACTGCATCACTGCATCAGCGTAGCGCTACACAACACAAAGCCCGGGACTCATCCGTTTGGGGGAGTAAGGTTGGCCGGTCAACGGCCGGTGATTGATAACGTCCATTATTGATGATGTCGTTTTAATATGGCGGAGACAGAAGAGATGGAGTCAGCGGAGTAGTAAATGGGTTTGTGGGTAAAGCTGCAGGGTGTAAGAGGTGGAGTTAACCCCTGGAAATAGAGGGAGAGAAGAAACATGGCGTTAGGACCTACAGGACAGTTTGGTGCTAATAAGAGATGGTTGATGAGGGAGGGGTGGAGGCAGGTGAGGGGTGGAGGGGTGGTGTGCTGGGTGGAGGACTGGGTGGAGGGGGGGGGTGTTATGGGGCGGTGTGGTGGATGGATGGTTGGGGGAGGGGTGGGGTGGGGTGGTGTTTTGGGGCGGTGTGGTGGGTGGAGGGGTGGGGTGGTGTTGTGGGGCTGGGTGGAGGACTGGGGGGAGAGGGGAGAGGGGAGGGGGGGGTGTTATGGGGCGGTGTGGTGGATGGAGGGGTGGGTGGGGTGGTGTTGTGGGTGGAGGGGTGCGGTGGTGGGGTGGTGTTGTGGGTGGAGGGGTGGTGTTGTGGGTGGCTGGGTGGTGTTGTGGGTGGAGGGGTGGGGTGGTGGGGCGGTGGGATGGGGTGGTGTTGTGGGTGGAGGGGTGGGTGGGTGGGGTGGTGTGGTGGTGGGATGGGGTGGTGGGGTGGTGTTGTGGGTGGATGGGTGGGGTGGTGTTGTACGTGGATGGGTGGGGTGGTGTTGTGGGTGGGGTGGTGTTGTGGGTGGAGGGGTGGTGGTGTTGTGGGTGGAGGGGTGGTGGTGTTGTGGGTGGAGGGGTGGTGGTGTTGTGGGGCGGTGTGGTGGGCGTTCTTCATAATGGACTTTTGCCCTCCAGTAGGTCATCTGGAGCGTTGAACTCAACAGCAGTGATTAGAGGACCTTGTCTGGTCCATCTGACGTTTGCCCTTAAAGAGGGTCGACTTTAACGAACCATCAAGGTCAGAAAGTCAAGAGGCTGAATCACTTGGTATTCTAAAAGGCTTTCTAATGCTTAGTTAAATAAAGGTTAAACATTTTTATTTTAAGAATAGATACTCACGGTCAGCTAAACCACTGTATACTTCTACTCAAGCGTCCATTTTTACTGAACTGTTGACCTGACATTTACACTACGTTGGCTACATTACATAGTGACATGCTGAGAGTCCTCTCGTCTTCTCCATCTTAAACACTGGAGCTACTGCTGAGAGTCCTCTCCTCTCCTCTCCTCCATCCTAAATGCTGGAGCTACTGCTGAGAGTCCTCTCCTCTCCTCTCCTCTCCTTTCCTCCATCCTAAACACTGGAGCTACTGCTGAGAGTCCTCTCCTCTCCTCTTCTCTATCCTAAACACTGGAGCTACTGCTGAGAGTCCTCTCCTCTCCTTTCCTCCATCCTAAACACTGGAGCTACTGCTGAGAGTCCTCTCCTCTCCTCTCCTCCATCCTAATCACTGGAGCTACTGCTGAGAGTCCTCTCCTCTCCTCTCCTCTCCTCCATCCTAAACACTGGAGCTACTGCTGAGAGTCCTCTCCTCTCCTCTCCTCCATCCTAAACACTGGAGCTACTGCTGAGAGTCCTCTCCTCTCCTCTCCTTTCCTCCATCCTAAACACTGGAGCTACTGCTGAGAGTCCTCTCCTCTCCTCTCCTTTCCTCCATCCTAAACACTGGAGCTACTGCTGAGAGTCCTCTCCTCTCCTCTCCTTTCCTCCATCCTAAACACTGGAGCTACTGCTGAGAGTCCTCTCCTCTCCTCTCCTCCCTTCCACCCTAAACACTGGAGCCACTGCTGAGAGTCCTCTCCTCTCCTCTCCTCCATCCTAAACACTGGAGCTACTGCTGAGAGTCCTCTCCTCTCCTCTCCTCCATCCTAAACACTGGAGCTACTGCTGAGAGTCCTCTCCTCTCCTCTCCTCCATCCTAAACACTGGAGCTACTGCTGAGAGTCCTCTCCTCTCCTCTTCTCCATCCTAAACACTGGAGCTACTGCTGAGAGTCCTCTCCTCTCCTCTTCTCCATCCTAAACACTGGAGCTACTGCTGAGAGTCCTCTCCTCTCCTCTCCTCCATCCTAAACACTGGAGCTACTGCTGAGAGTCCTCTCCTCTCCTCTCCTCCATCCTAAACACTGGAGCTACTGCTGAGAGTCCTCTCCTCTCCTCTCCTCCATCCTAAACACTGGAGCTACTGCTGAGAGTCCTCTCCTTTCCTCCATCCTAAACACTGGAGCTACTGCTGAGAGTCCTCTCCTCTCCTCTCCTCAATCCTAAACACTGGAGCTACTGCTGAGAGTCCTCTCCTCTCCCCTTCTCCATCTTAAACACTGGAGCTACTGCTGAGATTCTTCTCCTCTTCTCCTCCCTAAACACTGGAGCTACTGCTGAGAGTCCCCTCCTCTCCTCTCCTCCATCCTAAACACTGGAGCTACTGCTGAGATTCTTCTCCTCTTCTCCTCCCTAAACACTGGAGCTACTGCTGAGAGTCCTCTCCTCTCCTCTCCTCCATCCTAAACACTGGAGCTACTGCTGAGAGTCCTCTCCTCTCCTCTTCTCCATCCTAAACACTGGAGCTACTGCTGAGAGTCCTCTCCTCTCCTCTTCTCCATCCTATACACTGGAGCTACTGCTGAGAGTCCTCTCCTCTCCTCTTCTCCATCCTAAACACTGGAGCTACTGCTGAGAGTCCTCTCCTCTCCTCTCCTCCATCCTAAACACTGGAGCTACTGCTGAGAGTCCTCTCCTCTCCTCTCCTCTCCTCCATTCTAAACACTGGAGCTACTGCTGAGAGTCCTCTCCTCTCCTTTCCTCTTCTCCATCCTAAACACTGGAGCTACTGCTGAGAGTCCTCTCCTCTCCTTTCCTCTTCTCCATCCTAAACACTGGAGCTACTGCTGAGAGTCCTCTCCTCTCCTCTCCTCCATTCTAAACACTGGAGCTACTGCTGAGAGTCCTCTCCTCTCCTCTCCTCCATCCTAAACACTGGAGCTACTGCTGAGAGTCCTCTCCTCTCCTCTCCTCCATCCTAAACACTGGAGCTACTGCTGAGAGTCCTCTCCTCTCCTCTTCTCCATCCTAAACACTGGAGCTACTGCTGAGAGTCCTCTCCTCTCCTCCATCCTAAACACTGGAGCTACTGCTGAGAGTCCTCCCCTCTCCTTTCCTCAATCCTAAACACTGGAGCTACTGCTGAGAGTCCTCTCCTCTCCTCTCCTCCATCCTAAACACTGGAGCTACTGCTGAGAGTCCTCTCCTCTCCCCTTCTCCATCTTAAACACTGGAGCTACTGCTGAGATTCTTCTCCTCTACTCTCCTCCATCCTAAACACTGGAGCTACTGCTGAGAGTCCTCTCCTCTCCTCTCCTCCATCCTAAACACTGGAGCTACTGCTGAGAGTCCTCTCCTCTCCTCCCCTCCATCCTAAACACTGGAGCTACTGCTGAGAGTCCTCTCCTCTCCTTTCCTCCATCCTAAACACTGGAGCTACTGCTGAGAGTCCTCTCCTCTCCCCTTCTCCATCTTAAACACTGGAGCTACTGCTGAGATTCTTCTCCTCTTCTCCTCCCTAAACACTGGAGCTACTGCTGAGAGTCCCCTCCTCTCCTCTCCTCCATCCTAAACACTGGAGATACTGCTGAGATTCTTCTCCTCTTCTCCTCCCTAAACACTGGAGCTACTGCTGAGAGTCCTCTCCTCTCCTCTTCTCCATCCTAAACACTGGAGCTACTGCTGAGAGTCCTCTCCTCTCCTTTCCTCCATCCTAAACACTGGAGCTACTGCTGAGAGTCCTCTCCTCTCCTCTCCTCCATCCTAATCACTGGAGCTACTGCTGAGAGTCCTCTCCTCTCCTCTCCTCTATCCTAAACACTGGAGCTACTGCTGAGAGTCCTCTCCTCTCCTCTCCTCCATCCTAAACACTGGAGCTACTGCTGAGTCCTCTCCTCTCCTCTCCTCCATCCTAAACACTGGAGCTACTGCTGAGAGTCCTCTCCTCTCCTCTCCTCCATCCTAAACACTGGAGCTACTGCTGAGAGTCCTCTCCTCTCCTCTCCTCCATCCTAAACACTGGAGCTACTGCTGAGAGTCCTCTCCTCTCCTCTTCTCCATCCTATACACTGGAGCTACTGCTGAGAGTCCTCTCCTCTCCTCTTCTCCATCCTAAACACTGGAGCTACTGCTGAGAGTCCTCTCCTCTCCTCTTCTCCATCCTAAACACTGGAGCTACTGCTGAGAGTCCTCTCCTCTCCTCTCCTCTTCTCCATCCTAAACACTGGAGCTACTGCTGAGAGTCCTCTCCTCTCCTTTCCTCCATCCTAAACACTGGAGCTACTGCTGAGAGTCCTCTCCTCTCCTCTCCTCTTCTCCATCCTAAACACTGGAGCTACTGCTGAGAGTCCTCTCCTCTCCCCTTCTCCATCTTAAACACTGGAGCTACTGCTGAGATTCTTCTCCTCTTCTCCTCCCTAAACACTGGAGCTACTGCTGAGAGTCCCCTCCTCTCCTCTCCTCCATCCTAAACACTGGAGCTACTGCTGAGATTCTTCTCCTCTTCTCCTCCCTAAACACTGGAGCTACTGCTGAGAGTCCTCTCCTCTCCTCTTCTCCATCCTAAACACTGGAGCTACTGCTGAGAGTCCTCTCCTCTCCTATCCTCCATCCTAAACACTGGAGCTACTGCTGAGAGTCCTCTCCTCTCCTCTCCTCCATCCTAATCACTGGAGCTACTGCTGAGAGTCCTCTCCTCTCCTCTCCTCTATCCTAAACACTGGAGCTACTGCTGAGAGTCCTCTCCTCTCCTCTCCTCCATCCTAAACACTGGAGCTACTGCTGAGAGTCCTCTCCTCTCCTCTCCTCCATCCTAAACACTGGAGCTACTGCTGAGAGTCCTCTCCTCTCCTCTCCTCCATCCTAAACACTGGAGCTACTGCTGAGAGTCCTCTCCTCTCCTCTCCTCCATCCTAAACACTGGAGCTACTGCTGAGAGTCCTCTCCTCTCCTCTTCTCCATCCTATACACTGGAGCTACTGCTGAGAGTCCTCTCCTCTCCTCTTCTCCATCCTAAACACTGGAGCTACTGCTGAGAGTCCTCTCCTCTCCTCTTCTCCATCCTAAACACTGGAGCTACTGCTGAGAGTCCTCTCCTCTCCTCTCCTCTTCTCCATCCTAAACACTGGAGCTACTGCTGAGAGTCCTCTCCTCTCCTTTCCTCCATCCTAAACACTGGAGCTACTGCTGAGAGTCCTCTCCTCTCCTCTCCTCTTCTCCATCCTAAACACTGGAGCTACTGCTGAGAGTCCTCTCCTCTCCTCTCCTCCATCCTAAACACTGGAGCTACTGCTGAGAGTCCTCTCCTCTCCTCTCCTCTCCTCCATCCTAAACACTGGAGCTACTGCTGAGAGTCCTCTCCTCTCCTCTCCTTTCCTCCATCCTAAACACTGGAGCTACTGCTGAGAGTCCTCTCCTCTCCTCCCCTCCATCCTAAACACTGGAGCTACTGCTGAGAGTCCTCTCCTCTCCTCCCCTCCATCCTAAACACTGGAGCTAATGCTGAGAGTCCTCTCCTCTCCTCTCCTCTACTCCATCCTAAACAGTGGAGCTACTGCTGAGAGTCCTCTCCTCTCCTCTTCTCCATCCTAAACACTGGAGCTACTGCTGAGAGTCCTCTCCTCTCCTCTCCTCCATCCTAAACACTGGAGCTACTGCTGAGAGTCCTCTCCTCTCCTCTCCTCCATCCTAAACACTGGAGCTACTGCTGAGAGTCCTCTCCTCTCCTCTTCTCCATCCTAAACACTGGAGCTACTGCTGAGAGTCCTCTCCTCTCCTCTCCTCCATCCTAAACACTGGAGCTACTGCTGAGAGTCCTCTCCTCTCCTCTCCTCTCCTCCATCCTAAACACTGGAGCTACTGCTGAGAGTCCTCTCCTCTCCTCTCCTTTCCTCCATCCTAAACACTGGAGCTACTGCTGAGAGTCCTCTCCTCTCCTCCCCTCCATCCTAAACACTGGAGCTACTGCTGAGAGTCCTCTCCTCTCCTCCCCTCCATCCTAAACACTGGAGCTACTGCTGAGAGTCCTCTCCTCTCCTCTCCTCTCCTCCATCCTAAACACTGGAGCTACTGCTGAGAGTCCTCTCCTCTCCTCTTCTCCATCCTAAACACTGGAGCTACTGCTGAGAGTCCTCTCCTCTCCTCTCCTCCATCCTAAACACTGGAGCTACTGCTGAGAGTCCTCTCCTCTCCTCTCCTCCATCCTAAACACTGGAGCTACTGCTGAGAGTCCTCTCCTCTCCTCTTCTCCATCCTAAACACTGGAGCTACTGCTGAGAGTCCTCTCCTCTCCTCTCCTCCATCCTAAACACTGGAGCTACTGCTGAGAGTCCTCTCCTCTCCTCTCCTCCATCCTAAACACTGGAGCTACTGCTGAGAGTCCTCTCCTCTCCTCCCCTCAATCCTAAACACTGGGGGCGACTTCAATAAAACAAACTGAATAGCATGAACACAATGAATCCATTTTAAACTTTCACCTCAAAATGTCCTCGACCACGTCCCTTTGAAACTCTATGTCACCAAAGCGTCAGTCATATTTAGGACCTGCAAAGGGAAATACCCAAACGTTTACTGTAAGCATATTTCACAAGACAAAGTGCCCAAGAACGCCAAGGTGACCTGCCTAAATAATTACCGGCCCGTGGCACTCACGTCAGTAGCTATGAAGTGCTTTGAAAGGCTGGTTAAGGCTCACGTCAACAGCATCCTCCCGGACACCCCAGACCCACTCCAATTTGCATACCACCCCAACAGATCCACAGATGATGCAATCACAATCACACTCCACACTGCCCTTTCCCACCTGGACAAAAGGAACACCTATGTGAGAATGCTATTCATTGACTACAGCTCAGCGTTCAACACCATAGTGCCCACGAAGCTCATCACTAAGCTAAGGACCCTGGGACTAAACACCTCCCTCTGCAACTGGATCCTGGACTTCCTGACGGGCCGCCCCCAGGTGGTAAGAGTAGGCAACAACACGTCTGCCACGCTGATCCTCAGCACTGGGGCCCCTCAGGGGTGTGTACTTAGTCCCCTCCTGTTCACCCATGACTGTGTGGCCAAACACGACTCCAACACCATCATTAAGAATACTGACGACATAACAGTGGTAGGCCTGATCACCGACATCGATGAGACAGTCTATAGGGAGGAGGTCAGAGACGTGTCAGTGTGGTGCCAGGACAACAACCTCTCCCTCAATGTGAGCAAGACTAAGGAGCTGATCGTGGACTACAGGAAAAGGAACAGGCCGAACAGGCCCCTATTAACATCGACGGGGCTGTAGTGGAGCGGGTCGAGAGTTTCAAGTTCCTTGGTGTCCACATCACCAACAAACTATCATAGTCCAAACATACCAAGACAGTCGTGAAGAGGGCACGACAAAACCTTTTCCCCCCTCAGGAGACTGAAAAGATTTGGCATGGGTCCCCAGATCCTCAAAAGGTTCTTCAGCTGCACCATCGAGAGCATCCTGACCGGTTGCATCACCGCCTGGTATGGCAACTGCTCGGCATCTGACCGTAGGCGCTACAGAGGCTAGTGCAAACGGCCCAGTACATAACTGGGGCCAAGCTTCCTGCCATCCAGGACCTATATAATAGGCGGTGTCAAAAAGGAACGCCCATAAAATTGTCAGAGACTCCAGTCACCCAAGTTATAGACTTTTTTCTCTGCTATCGCACGGCAAGCGGTAGCAGAGTGCCAAGTCTAGGACCAAAAGGCTCCTCAACAGCTTCTACCCCCAAGCCATTAGACTGCTGAACAAGCCATAAGACTGCTGAACAAGCCATTAGACTGCTGAACAACTCATACAAATCACAACCGGACAATTTACATTGAACGTTAGTTACCTATGCATAGTCACTTCGCCCCCACCTACATGTACAGCTTACCTCAACTAGCCTGTACCCCTGCACACTGACTCGGTACCGGTGCCCCCTGTTTATAGCCTCCACATTGACTCTGTACCGGTTCCCCCTGTATATAGCCTCCACATTGACTCGGTACCGGTGCCCCCTGTTTATAGCCTCCACATTGACTCTGTACTGGTACCCCCTGTATATAGCCTCCACACTGACTCTGTACCGGTTCCCCCTGTATATAGCCTCCACACTGACTCTGTACCGGTTCCCCCTGTATATAGCCTCCACACTGACTCTGTACCGGTTCCCCCTGTATATAGCCTCCACTCTGACTCTGTACGGGTTCCCCCTGTTTATAGCCTCCACACTGACTCTGTACCGGTTCCCCCTGTATATAGCCTCCACACTGACTCTGTACCGGTTCCCCCAGTATAAAGCCTCCACACTGACTCTGTACCGGTTCCCCCTGTATATAGCCTCCACACTGACTCTGTACCGGTTCCCCCTGTATATAGCTTCCACACTGACTCTGTACCGGTTCCCCCTGTATATAGCCTCCACACTGACTCTGTACCGGTACCCCCTGTATATAGCCTCCACATTGACTCTGTACCGGTGCCCCCTGTTTATATACTTCCACACTGACTCTGTACTGGTACCCCCTGTATATAGCCTCCACATTGACTCTGTACCGGTACCCCCTGTATATAGCCTCCACATTGACTCTGTACCGGTTACCCCCTGTATATAAACTCCACACTGACTCTGTACCAGTACCCCCTGTATATAGCCTCCAAACTGACTCTGTACCAGTACCCCCTGTATATAGCCTCCACACTGACTCTGTACCGTACCCCCTGTATATAGCCTCCACACTGACTCTGTACCAGTACCCCCTGTATATAGCCTCCACACTGACTCTGTACCAGTACCCCCTGCATATAGCCTCCACACTGACTCTGTACCAGTACCCCCTGTATATAGCCTCCACACTGACTCTGTACCAGTACCCCCTGTATATAGCCTCCACACTGACTCTGTACCGGTACCCCCTGTATATAGCCTCCACACTGACTCTGTACCAGTACCCCCTGTATATAGCCTCCAGACTGACTCTGTACCGGTGCCCCCTGTATATAGCCTCCACACTGACTCTGTACCGGTGCCCCCTGTATATAGCCTCCACGCTGACTCGGTACCGGTGCCCACTGTATATAGCCTCCACACTGACTCTGTACCGGTACCCCCTGTATATAGCCTCCACACTGACTCGGTACCGGTGCCCCCTGTATATAGCCTCCACACTGACTCGGTACCGGTGCCCCCTGTATATAGCCTCCATACTGACTCTGTACCGGTACCCCCTGTATATAGCCTCCACACTGACTCGGTACCGGTGCCCCCTGTATATAGCCTCCACACTGACTCGGTACAGGTGCCCCCTGTATATAGCCTCCACACTGACTCTGTACCGGTTCCCCCTGTATATAGCCTCCACACTGACTCTGTACCGGTACCCCCTGTATATAGCCTCCACATTGACTCTGTACCGGTACCCCCCTGTATATAGCCTCCACATTGACTCTGTACCGGTTACCCCCTGTATATAGCCTCCACACTGACTCTGTACCAGTACCCCCTGTATATAGCCTCTACACTGACTCTGTACCAGTACCCCCTGTATATAGCCTCCACACTGACTCTGTACCGTACCCCCTGTATATAGCCTCCACACTGACTCTGTACCAGTACCCCCTGTATATAGCCTCCACACTGACTCTGTACCAGTACCCCCTGTATATAGCCTCCACACTGACTCTGTACCAGTACCCCCTGTATATAGCCTCCACACTGACTCTGTACCAGTACCCCCTGTATATAGCCTCCAGACTGACTCTGTACCGGTGCCCCCTGTATATAGCCTCCACACTGACTCTGTACCGGTGCCCCCTGTATATAGCCTCCACGCTGACTCGGTACCGGTGCCCACTGTATATAGCCTCCACACTGACTCTGTACCGGTACCCCCTGTATATAGCCTCCACACTGACTCGGTACCGGTGCCCCCTGTATATAGCCTCCACACTGACTCGGTACCGGTGCCCCCTGTATATAGCCTCCATACTGACTCTGTACCGGTACCCCCTGTATATAGCCTCCACACTGACTCGGTACCGGTGCCCCCTGTATATAGCCTCCACACTGACTCGGTACAGGTGCCCCCTGTATATAGCCTCCACACTGACTCTGTACCGGTTCCCCCTGTATATAGCCTCCACACTGACTCTGTACCGGTACCCCCTGTATATAGCCTCCACATTGACTCTGTACCGGTACCCCCCTGTATATAGCCTCCACATTGACTCTGTACCGGTTACCCCCTGTATATAGCCTCCACACTGACTCTGTACCAGTACCCCCTGTATATAGCCTCTACACTGACTCTGTACCAGTACCCCCTGTATATAGCCTCCACACTGACTCTGTACCGTACCCCCTGTATATAGCCTCCACACTGACTCTGTACCAGTACCCCCTGTATATAGCCTCCACACTGACTCTGTACCAGTACCCCCTGTATATAGCCTCCACACTGACTCTGTACCAGTACCCCCTGTATATAGCCTCCACACTGACTCTGTACCAGTACCCCCTGTATATAGCCTCCACACTGACTCTGTACCGGTACCCCCTGTATATAGCCTCCACACTGACTCTGTACCGGTACCCCCTGTATATAGCCTCCACACTGACTCTGTACCAGTACCCCCTGTATATAGCCTCCAGACTGACTCTGTACCGGTGCCCCCTGTATATAGCCTCCACACTGACTCTGTACCGGTGCCCCCTGTATATAGCCTCCACGCTGACTCGGTACCGGTGCCCACTGTATATAGCCTCCACACTGACTCTGTACCGGTACCCCCTGTATATAGCCTCCACACTGACTCGGTATCGGTGCCCCCTGTATATAGCCTCCACACTGACTCGGTACCGGTGCCCCCTGTATATAGCCTCCACACTGACTCTGTACCGGTACCCCCTGTATATAGCCTCCACACTGACTCGGTACCGGTGCCCCCTGTATATAGCCTCCACACTGACTCGGTACAGGTGCCCCCTGTATATAGCCTCCACACTGACTCTGTACCGGTTCCCCCTGTATATAGCCTCCACACTGACTCTGTACCGGTACCCCCTGTATATAGCCTCCACATTGACTCTGTACCGGTACCCCCCTGTATATAGCCTCCACATTGACTCTGTACCGGTTACCCCCTGTATATAGCCTCCACACTGACTCTGTACCAGTACCCCCTGTATATAGCCTCTACACTGACTCTGTACCAGTACCCCCTGTATATAGCCTCCACACTGACTCTGTACCGTTCCCCCTGTATATAGCCTCCACACTGACTCTGTACCAGTACCCCCTGTATATAGCCTCCACACTGACTCTGTACCAGTACCCCCTGTATATAGCCTCCACACTGACTCTGTACCAGTACCCCCTGTATATAGCCTCCACACTGACTCTGTACCGGTACCCCCTGTATATAGCCTCCACACTGACTCTGTACCAGTACCCCCTGTATATAGCCTCCAGACTGACTCTGTACCGGTGCCCCCTGTATATAGCCTCCAGACTGACTCTGTACTGGTACCCCCTGTATATAGCCTCCACACTGACTCTGTACCAGTACCCCCTGTATATAGCCTCCACACTGACTCTGTACCGGTGCCCCCTGTATATAGCCTCCACACTGACTCTGTACCGGTACCCCCTGTAATAGAGCCTCGTTATTGTTATTCTTTTTGTGTTACTTTTTATTATAACTTTTTATTTTAGCTTACTTGGTAAATATGTTCTTCTTCTTGAACTGTACTGTTGGTTAAGGGCTTGTAAGTCAGCATTTCATGGTAAAGTCTACACTGTTGGTTAAGGGCTTGTAAGTCAGCATTTCATGGTAAAGTCTACACTGTTGTATTCGGCGCATGTGACTAATAAAGTTTTAGTTTGATTCTAACGCTTCCTTTATCTTATGCTGTGTTTTCCAGGTATTGTGGTGATCTGGCACCTTGGTTGGGTGTCGCCAGGACTTCCTAGTAGTCAGCTGGATTTCTGTATCTCAGCTATTTACCCTGGACTGACTCCTTAACTCCCTGATCCTTCCTTATCCTTTCAACAATCACCTAATTATCTCATTCACACCTTGCCAACATCATTCACAGTGTTTAGTCTAATGACGCAAACCTGTCCTCAGATATCTTCCTGCGTACATTATCTCTGCGTTGGGTAGTCCAGCCCCATCATAGTCCAATACCAGCCCCATCACAACCCAATACCAGCCCCATCACAGCCCTATACCAGCCCCATCACAGCCTTATACCAGCCCCATCACAGCCTTATACAAGCCCTATACCAGCCCCATCACAGCCCTATACCAGTCCTATACCAGCCCTATACCAGCCCTATACCAGCCCCATCACAGCCCTATACCAGCCCCGTCAGAGCCATATACCAGCCCCATCAGAGCCCTATACCAGCCCCATCACAGCCTTATACCAGCCCCATCACAGCCCTATACCAGCCCCATCACAGCCCTATACCAGCCCCATCAAAGCCCTATACCAGCCCCATCACAGCCTTATACCAGCCCCATCACAGCCCTATACCAGCCCCATCACAGCCTTCTACCAGCCCCATCACAGCCCTATACCAGCCCTATACCAGCCCTATACCAGCCCCATCACAGCCTTATACCAGCCCCATCACAGCCTTATACCAGCCCCATCACAGCCCTATACCAGCCCCATCACAGCCTTATACCAGCCCCATCACAGCCTTATACCAGCCCCATCACAGCCTTATACCAGCCCTATACCAGCCCCATCACAGCCCTACACCAGTCCTATACCAGCCCTATACCAGCCTTTAAAAGCCCCATCACAGCCTTATACCAGCCCCATCACAGCCCTATACCAGCCCCATCACAGCCCAATACCAGCCCCATCACAGCCCTCTACCAGCCCCATCACAGCCTTATACCAGCCCCATCACAGCCCTATACCAGCCCCATCACAGCCCTCTACCAGCCCCATCACAGCCCTATACCAGCCCTATACCAGCCCAATACCAGCCCCATCACAGCCCTATACCAGCCCCATCACAGCCTTATACCAGCCCCATCACAGCCTTATACCAGCCCCATCACAGCCTTATACCAGCCCCATCACAGCCCTATACCAGCCCCGTCAGAGCCCTATACCAGCCCCATCACAGCCCTATACCAGTCCTATACCAGCCCTATACCAGCCCCATCACAGTCCTATACCAGCCCCATCACAGCCTTATACCAGCCCCATCACAGCCTTATACCAGCCCCATCACAGCCCTATACCAGCCCCATCACAGCCTTATACCAGCCCCATCACAGCCTTATACCAGCCCGATCACAGCCTTATACCAGCCCTATACCAGCCCCATCACAGCCCTACACCAGTCCTATACCAGCCCTATACCAGCCCTATACCAGCCCCATCACAGCCCTATACCAGCCCCGTCAGAGCCCTATACCAGCCCCATCAGAGCCCTATACCAGCCCTATATCAGCCCCATCACAGCCCTATACCAGCCCCATCACAGCCCTATACCAGCCCCATCACAGCCTTATACCAGCCCCATCACAGCCTTATACCAGCCCCATCACAGCCTTATACCAGCCCCATCACAGCCCTATACCAGCCCCGCCAGAGCCCTATACCAGCCCCATCACAGCCCTATACCAGTCCTATACCAGCCCTATACCAGCCCCATCACAGTCCTATACCAGCCCCATCACAGCCTTATACCAGCCCCATCACAGCCTTATACCAGCCCCATCACAGCCCTATACCAGCCCCATCACAGCCTTATACCAGCCCCATCACAGCCTTATACCAGCCCCATCACAGCCTTATACCAGCCCTATACCAGCCCCATCACAGCCCTACACCAGTCCTATACCAGCCCTATACCAGCCCTATACCAGCCCCATCACAGCCCTATACCAGCCCCGTCAGAGCCCTATACCAGCCCCATCAGAGCCCTATACCAGCCCTATATCAGCCCCATCACAGCCCTATACCAGCCCCATCACAGCCCTATACCAGCCCCATCACAGCCCTATACCAGCCCCATCACAGCCTTATACCAGCCCCATCACAGCCCTATACCAGCCCCATCACAGCCCTATACCAGCCCCATCACAGCCTTATACCAGCCCCATCACAGCCCTATACTAGCCCCATCACAGCCCTCTACTAGCCCCATCACAGCCTTATACCAGCCCCATCACAGCCCTATACCAGCCCTATACCAGCCCCATCACAGCCTTATACCAGCCCCATCACAGCCTTATATCACCTCCATCACAGCCTTATACCAGCCCCATCACAGCCTTATACCAGCCCCATCACAGCCTTATATCACCTCCATCACAGCCTTATACCAGCCCTATACCAGCCCCATCACAGCCTTATATCACCCCCATCACAGCCTTATACCAGCCCCATCACAGCCTTATACCAGCCCCATCACAGCCTTATATCACCTCCATCACAGCCTTATACCAGCCCCGTTACAGCCCTATACCAGCCCCATCACAGCCCTATACCAGCCCCATCACAGCCTTATATCACCTCCATCACAGCCTTATACCAGCCCTATACCAGCCCTATACCAGCCCTATCACAGCCTTATACCAGCCCCATCAGAGCCCTATACCAGCCCTATCACAGCCCTATACCAGCCCCATCACAGCCCTATACCAGCCCCATGATGGGGTTGGCTCCATCACAGCCCTCTACCAACCCCATGGTGGGGTTGGCTCCATCAAAGCCCTCTACCAGCCCCATGGTGGGGTTGGCTCCATCACAGCCCTCTACCAGCCCCATGGTGGGGTTTGGCTCCATCACAGACAGCCCTCTACCAACCCCATGGTGGGGTTTGGCTCCATCACAGCCCTCTACCAGCCCCATGGTGGGGTTGGCTCTATCACAGCCCTCTACCAGCCCCATGATAGGGTTGGCTCCATCAAAGCCCTCTACCAGCCCCATGTTGGGGTTGGCTCTATCACAGCCCTCTACCAACCCCATGGTGAGGTTGGCTCTATCACAGCCCTATACATGCCATAAAAGTGTTATACTTGGAACCAAAAGGGTGGTACTTTGAACCACAACGGTTCTACTTGGAACCAAAAGGGTGCTACTTTGAACCACAACGGTTCTACTTGGAACCAAAATGGTTCTACTTGGAACCAAATAGGTTCTACCTTCTACCTTTTTTCTAAGAGTGTACCATGTCAGAAATTATACCTTTCAATTGAATGTTTCAGTTGTGGTATAGCTGGAAATATTCTGCACAAAAGCAGGAGCATCTGTCACCAGTCAAGGATGGTGAAATCAGAACTCAATGAAATAAATGGCAGAGAGAGGTACCACCTTATCAGACTGTTGCCCTGCGTCATCATGACTCTCCTATTCCTGTAGGTCTTCTCAGGGCTGACAGTTAAACGTCTCATTCAGCAGCTCTATTAGCGCAGGGGTTTAAACATGACTCTCCTATTCCTGTAGGTCTTCTCAGGGCTGACAGTTAAACGTCTCATTCAGCAGCTCTATTAGCGCAGGGGTTTAAACATGACTCTCCTATTCCTGTAGGTCTTCTCAGGGCTGACAGTTAAACGTCTCATTCATCAGCTCTATTAGCGCAGGGGTTTAAACATGACTCCCTTCACGTTTTTGGACGAACCCTGCTTCCCCAAAATGAACCTTCATTTAGGAGAGATTAACAGGTTTCTGACTGCACTTCTGTCAACGCCAATTAGATGTTCCAAGGTTAAGTCCTGCGGAACCCCACTTGTCCAAATAAGCTTCTTTACCACTTGGAATTGTTACATAGTACCAGCCTGACATTGTCTAAGGATACCATAGTACCGGCCTGACATTGTCTAAGGATACCATAGTACCGGCCTGACATTGTCTAAGGATACCATAGTACCAGCCTGACATTGTCTAAGGATACCATAGTACCAGCCTGACATTGTCTAAGGATACCATAGTACTGGCCTGACATTGTCTAAGGATATCATAGTACCAGCCTGACATTGTCTAAGGATACCATAGTACCAGCCTGACATTGTCTAAGGATACCATAGTACCGGCCTGACATTGTCTAAGGATACCGTAGTACTGGCCTGACATTGTCTAAGGATATCATTCTACATGTTTCATAGTACAGGCTTAATATTGTCATTAGTCATTTGATGGGACTTGCGGGGCTAAAGTCCAGACTAGATCTTGGTCATACTTCTTATTATTATTCTGCACACTAACTCCTCTTACAATGTTTAATCTAGAAACGTTGTTTAAACTTTAAAATGTGTCGACTGGTCTGGATTGAGTTTCTTACATTTTACATTGTTGATGTGTTCTTTTTAAGTTCAGTTCTCCATCCACTTTAATGGGATCTCCTTAACATTCTAAAGCTCCCTATTGTGACATCATGACTTCCTGACACAAATCAGCTGCTTAGACCACATGACCAACAAGTCAGACAACAACGTAGACGGTGAGACGTCTTTGGTCTGCGTCGACCACATGACCAACAAGTCAGACAACAACGTAGACGGTGAGACGTCTTTGGTCTGCGTCGACCACATGACCAACAAGTCAGACAACAACGTAGACGGTGAGACGTCTTTGGTCTGCGTCGACCACATGACCAACAAGTCAGACAACAACGTAGACGGTGAGACGTCTTTGGTCTGCGTCGACCACATGACCAACAAGTTAGACAACAACGTAGACGGTGAGACGTCTTTGGTCTGCGTCGACCACATGACCAACAAGTTAGACAACAACGTAGACGGTGAGACGTCTTTGGTCTGCATCGACCACAATGACCAACAAGTCAGACAACAACGTAGACTATGAAACGTCTTTGGTCTGCGTCGACCAACAAGTCAGACAACAACGTAGATGGTGAGACATCTTTGGTCTGCGTCGACCACAATGACCAACAAGTCAGACAACAACGTAGACTGTGAGACGTCTTTGGTCTGCGTCGACCACATGACCAACAAGTCAGACAACAACGTAGACGGTGAGACGTCTTTGGTCTGCGTCGACCACATGACCAACAAGTCAGACAACAACGTAGACGGTTAGACGTCTTTGGTCTGCGTCGACCACATGACCAACAAGTCAGACAACAACGTAGACGGTTAGACGTCTTTGGTCTGCGTCGACCACATGACCAACAAGTCAGACAACAACGTAGACGGTGAGACGTCTTTGGTCTGCGTCGACCACATGACCAACAAGTCAGACAACAACGTAGACGGTGAGACGTCTTTGGTCTGCGTCGACCACATGACCAACAAGTCAGACAACACCGTAGACGGTGAGACGTCTTTGGTCTGCGTCGACCACATGACCAACAAGTCAGACAACAACGTAGACGGTGAGACGTCTTTGGTCTGCGTCGACCACATGACCAACAAATCAGTCAACAACGTAGACGGTGAGACGTCTTCGGTCTGCGTCTCGGCTATTCAAATCTGGAAGCGGAAACACAAACACAGCTTGTACAGATGGAAACGATACAGCTGTTTTTAGTTTTTAACCACGTCAACTAATTTAGCTAACTTCTCGCTCACTGCTGAATGAACTGCCGTGGAGCTTTTCAGAACGTTCAAATGATAACAATAGGGGGGGATGAGGCAATGAGTCAACATTGGGACTTAAACAAAATAAAATCAGCTACCTTGACCACTTTTCCCAACGATGCATCGTAGACAAAAACTTAAAGAGTATGTGACCTTGGTCTACTTCTCTGATTATCAAATCTGAAATCAGAACAGCAATAAGTACTACCAATCACTACCCCCCCCCCCAAAAAAAAAAAAAATACTTATGAAGAGTTAAAGTAAGTCCCACAAATGTTTCTTCATGGAAAATGACCATGCAGTCATTCATAATGTTGTAAGTTGATGGATATGAGGTACTTGATTTGATTCTGTATTGTCAATCTGAAGAGTGATTGTGTTTTTTGAAGGTTAGATATTGAGCACTCACTTACCTCGTCCCAATGCCATTCTACTGACAAGTCTGGGCCACAGTTACAGCAGCATTCCATGTTATATTACTTTTTAACCAATGCCCTTTCAAACAAGATTACGGGCCTCTGAAATCCTCCTTAATTAGTCGTTTGTGGTAATTAACGGTAATTAAGGAAAGACAGTCCAGTCCATACCATCACATACCCTGCCCTAATTCCTCCAAGGCCGTAATCCTTTAAAAACACCCAAAGGATGCTATATAAACTAGGACAGTGGAGATGCACGGACTTCAGCAGTCAACTTCACTAGCTCCTATTAACCGGCCCAGGATGGCAGAGCTAGGAGTGTTTGCTGCAAGGAGACAAGAAGATACAACCAGAGAATCAGGCTTTGCCTACACCAACAGCAATCATACCAAAGGTACAGTACTTCCTGTCAGTGTAGTGCCTGGGCTTGATATCATACCAAAGGTACAGTACATCCTGTCAGTGTAGTGCCTGGGCTTGATATCATACCAAAGGTACAGTACTTCCTGTCAGTGTAGTGTCTGGGCTTGATATCATACCAAAGGTACAGTACATCCTGTCAGTGTAGTGCCTGGGCTTCATATCATACCAAAGGTACAGTACATCCTGTCAGTGTCGTGCCTGGGCTTGATATCATACCAAAGGTACAGTACATCCTGTCAGTGTAGTGCCTGGGCTTGATATCATACCAAAGGTACAGTAAATCCTGTCAGTGTCGTGCCTGGGCTTGATATCATCCGGTAGAAGGAGTGAAAGAGCCTAATTCTGTGGATTATCCTAAAGTATTGTAGTGGTTGTATATTTACAGAAGATAATGGTAAGTGAAGTTGCTGAAAGGTCTTTTCCTTGATAAGATATTTCACCAACAGCCAACAGACATACCATTCACAACTGGCAGTAGCAGTATACACACTAACACAAACAGTATATTTCATTGTATGACAATGTTTTCTTTGTTCAGAACTTTTGATGCACACATTCTGTTCAACATATTATTTACTGTTCTCATTTGACTACATCAATAAGTCATCTTGGCCATGTTCTGTTATATATCTCCACCCGGCACAGCCAGAAGAGGACTGGCCACCCCACATAGCCTGGTTCCTCTCCACCCGGCACAGCCAGAAGAGGACTGGCCACCCCTCAGAGCCTGGTTCCTCTCTAGGTTTATAATCTCTACCTGGTACAGCCAGAAGAGGACTGGCCACCCCTCAGAGCCTGGTTCCTCTCTAGGTTTATAATCTCTACCTGGTACAGCCAGAAGAGGACTGGCCACCCCTCATAGCCTGGTTCCTCTCTAGGTTTATAATCTCTACCTGGTACAGCCAGAAGAGGACTGGCCACCCCACATAGCCTGGTTCCTCTCTAGGTTTCTTCCTAGGTTCTGGCCTTTCTAGGGAGTTTTTCCTAGCCACCGTGCTTCTACACCTGCATTGCTTGCTGTTTGGGGTTTTAGGCTGGGTTTCTGTACAGCACTTTGAGATATCAGCTGATGTACGAAGGGCTATGTAAATAAATTTGATTTTATTTGATTTGATTTGGAAGTTGTATTCAACTTATACATATCTGTTTTTTTAATTCTCTTTTTAAATTTGCAGATCCTTTTGAGGGCCCTAACTACCACATTGCTCCAAGATGGGTGTACAACATCTCAACACTCTGGATGCTCTTTGTGGTCGTCGCCTCAACCTTCACCAACGGCCTGGTACTGGTGGCCACTGCCAAATTCAAGAAGCTCCAACATCCTCTCAACTGGATCCTGGTCAACCTGGCGTTTGCCGACATTGCGGAGACTCTTTTGGCGAGCACCATCAGCGTTTGCAACCAGATGTTTGGCTACTTTATTCTTGGACACCCGATGTGTGTCTTTGAGGGATTCACCGTCGCCACATGTGGTAAGATGCCTTTTTATATGGACTCCATTTTGGTTTCATATTTAATCCTTGTGTGGTGTTCAAGCCAGCAGCATACCACCCTGCATTCCACCCAGCATACCATCCAGCATATCACCCTGCATGCCACCCAGCCTACCACCCTGCATACCATCCAGCATGCCACCCAGCATACCACCCAGCATACCACCCTGCATATCACCCTGCATACCACCCAGCATATCACCCTGCATATCACCCTGCATACCATCCAGCATACCACCCTGCATATCACCCAGCATACCACCCTGCATACCACCCTGCATACCATCCAGCATGCCACCCAGCATACCACCCAGCATACCACCCTGCATATCACCCTGCATACCACCCAGCATATCACCCAGCATATCACCCTGCATATCACCCTGCATACCATCCAGCATGCCACCCAGCATGCCACCCAGCATACCACCTTGCATATCACCCTGCATACTATCCAGCATGCCACCCAGCATACCACCCTGCCTACCACCCTGCACACCACCCTGCATGTCACCCTGCATACCACCCTGCATACCACCCTGCATGTCACCCTGCATACCACCCTGCATATCACCCATAATACCACCCTGTATATCACCCTGCATACCACCCTGCATACCACCCTGCATACCACCCTGCATGTCACCCTGCATACCACCCTGCATACCACCCTGCATACCACCCTGCATATCACCCAGCATGCCACCCTGCATACCACCCTGCATACCACCCTGCATATCACCCTGCATGTCACCCTGCATACCACCCTGAAAACCACCCTGCATACCACCCTGCATACCACCCAGCATACCACCCCGTATATCACCCTGCATACCACCCTGCATACCACCCAGCATACCACCCAGCATACCACCCTGCATACCACCCTGCATACCACCCTGCCTACCACCCTGCATACCACCCTGCCTACCACCCTGCATACCACCCTGCCTACCACCCTGCATACCACCCTGCCTACCACCCTGCATACCACCCTGCATACCACCCTGCATATCACCCTGCATACCACCCAGCATACCACCCAGCATACCACCCAGCATACCACCCTGCATACCACCCTGCATACCACCCTGCATATCACCCTGCATACCACCCAGCATACCACCCAGCATACCACCCTGCATACCACCCTGCATACCACCCTGCATCCCACTGCTGGCTTGCTTCTGGAGCTAAGCAGGGTTGGTTCTGGTCAGGTCCCTGGATGGGAGACCAGATGCTGCTGGAAGTGGTGTGGGAGGGCCAGTTGGAATCACTCTTTCCTCTGGTCTAGAAAAAAATATCCCAATGTCCCAGGGCAGGGATTGGGGACACTGCCCTGTGAAAGGTGCCGTCTTTCGGATGGGACGTTAAAAGGATGTCCTGACTCTCTGAGGTCACTAAAGATCCCATGGCACTTATTGTAAGAGTAGGGGTGTTAACCCTGGTGTCCCAATCTGTCCTTCATACCACCTAATAATCCCCAGCTTCCAATTGGCTCATTCCTCCCCCTCCTCTCCCCTGTAACTATTCCCCAGGTCGTTGCTGTAAATGAGAATGTTCTCAGTTAACTGACCTGGTAAAATAAGTGTAAAATATATATGTTTTTGTTTTTCACCTAATGTAAACATGGGTCTGGTGGACCCAAAACAATACAGCCATAACAATTTAGGTAAAAATACTTTATACTTAGATGTTGACATATCAATTACAAGCAATATAGACAGTGTACATGGTTAATATTTGCCATTAACCTCTGCTACATCACATTTATCAATAAAAGCGCTATTTGTTTTTTAGAACAAAAATGTATTATAATCAAGACATGGGTGGAATAAATCCTGTTTATATGTAACGGATGTGAAATGGCTAGCTAGTTAGCGGTGGTGCGCGATAAATAGCGTTTCAATCGGTGATGTCACTGGTTCTGAGACCTTGAAGTAGTTGTTCCCCTTGCTCTGCAAGGGCCGTGGCTTTTGTGGAGCGATGGGTAACGATGCTTCGTGGGTGACTGTTGTTGATGTGTGCAGAGGGTCCCTGGTTTGCGCCCGGCTATGGGCGAGGGGACGGTCTAAAGTTATACTGTTACATTGGTGCCGTGACCCGGATCACTGGTTGCTGCGGAAAAGGAGGAGGTCAAAAGGGGGGTGAGTGTAACGGATGTGAAATGGCTAGCTAGTTAGCGGTGTTCGCGCTAAATAGCGTTTCAATCGGTGACGTCACTTGCTCTGAGACCTTGAAGTAAAAACAAATGTAAATGTAAAATAAAAATGTGTTATTTTATATGTTCTTCACAGAAATTGAGCCAAGGCCAATGAGTCTCAGGTTGGAGAAAAAACAAGTTGTACCATTTTTCTTTTAGTAAACATTGAAAATGGGTCCCACAGACCCGAACACGACACAAGGGTTAAGAAGGAAATTCTACATGTGTATATCTAATGTGTATATCTAATGTGTATATCTCATGTGTATATCTCATGTGTATGTCTCATGCAGGTATTGCTGGTCTGTGGTCTCTGGCTGTTATCTCCTGGGAGAGATGGGTGGTGGTGTGTAAGCCCTTTGGAAATGTCAAGTTCGATGCTAAATGGGCCATGGGAGGTATAATCTTCTCCTGGGTCTGGTCTGCTCTCTGGTGCGCCCCTCCTATCTTCGGCTGGAGCAGGTGGGACATCTTCTCTTTTTCTTTCACTGAGGATGGAAAAACGTCACATTGTTCAACAAAAAAAAAAGGTTTAATTATTCAACCATTATTCAACCATTATTCAACCATTATTCAACCATTATTCAACCATTATTCAACCATTATTCAACCATTATTCAACCATTATTCAACCATTATTCAACCATTATTCAACCATTATTCAACCCATCTCTGTATCTCTCTCTCCCTCAATCAGGTACTGGCCTCATGGACTGAAAACGTCCTGTGGACCTGATGTGTTCGGAGGTAATGAGGATCCTGGAGTCCTGTCATACATGATCGTTCTCATGATTACATGTTGCTTCCTGCCCCTGGGAGTGATCGTCTTCTGCTACCTGTTTGTGTGGCTGGCCATCCGTGCCGTAAGTGATACATCCGGCGCCGACAGAGATGGCCGCCTCGCTTCGCGTTCCTAGGAAACTATGCAGTTTTTTGTTTTTTTACGTGTTATTTCTTACATTAGTACCCCAGGTCATCTTAGGTTTCATTACATACAGTCGAGAAGAACTACTGAATATAAGATCAGCATCAACTCACCATCAGTACGACCAAGAATATGTTTTTCGCGACGCGGATCCTGTGTTCTGCCTTACAAACAGGACAACGGAGTGGATCCTATGCAGCGACCCAAAAAAACGACTCCGAAAGAGAGGGAAACGAGGCGGTCTTCTGGTCAGACTCCGGAGACGGGCGCACCACTCCCTAGCATTCTTCTTGCCAATGTCCAGTCTCTTGACAACAAGGTTGATGAAATCCGAGCAAGGGTAGCATTCCAGAGGGACATCAGAGACTGTAACGTTCTTTGCTTCACGGAAACGTGGCTTACTGGAGAGACGCAATCCGAAGCGGTGCAGCCAACAGGTTTCTCCACGCATCGCGCAGACAGGAAAAAACATATTTCTGGTAAAAAGAGGGGCGGGGGCGTATGCCTTATGACTAACGTGACATGGTGCGATGAAAGAAACATACAGGAACTCAAATCCTTCTGTTCACCTGATTTAGAATTCCTCACAATCAAATGTAGACCGCATTATCTACCAAGAGAATTCTCTTCGATTATAATCACAGCCGTATATATCCCCCCCCAAGCAGACACATCGATGGCTCTGAACGAACTTTATTTAACTCTCTGCAAACTGGAAACAATTTATCCGGAGGCTGCATTCATTGTAGCTGGGGATTTTAACAAGGCTAATCTGAAAACAAGACTCCCCAAATTTTATCAGCATATCGATTGCGCAACCAGGGGAGGAAAGACCTTGGACCATTGTTACTCTAACTTCCGCGACGCATATAAGGCCCTGCCCCGCCCCCCTTTCGGAAAAGCTGACCACGACTCCATTTTGTTGATCCCTGCCTACAGACAGAAACTAAAACAAGAGGCTCCCACGCTGAGGTCTGTCCAACGCTGGTCCGACCAAGCTGACTCCACACTCCAAGACTGCTTCCATCACGTGGACTGGGAGATGTTTCGTATTGCGTCAGATAACAACATTGACGAATACGCTGATTCGGTGTGCGAGTTCATTAGAACGTGCGTTGAAGA
>NW_027258002.1:175000-182500 GCF_045791955.1 Oncorhynchus clarkii lewisi
ATCCCTTGTTCACTCCTGTTTATCCCCTGTTTACTCCCTGTTTATCCCCTCTTTATCCCTTGTTTACTCCTGTTTATCCCCTGTTTATCCCCTGTTTATCCCCTGTTTATCCCCTGTTCATCCCTGTTTATCCCCTGTTTACTCCCTGTTTATCCCCTGTTTATCCCCTGTTTATCCCTTGCTTACTCCTGTTTATCCCCTGTTTATCCCTGTTTATCCCCTGTTTATCCCTTGTTTACTCCTGTTTATCCCCTGTTTATCCCCTGTGTATCCCTGTTTATCCCCTGTTCATTCCCTGTTTACTGCCTGTTTATCCCATGTTTACTCCCTGTTTACTCCCTGTTTATCCCCTGTTTAGTCCCTGTTTATCCCCTGTTTACTCCCTGTTTACTCTTGTTGATCCCTGTTTATCCCCTGTTTATCCCCTGGGTATCCCTGTTTATCCCCTGTTTAGTCCCTGTTTATCCCCTGTTTACTCCCTGTTTACTCTTGTTGATCCCTGTTTATCCCCTGTTTATCCCCTGGGTATCCCTGTTTACTCCCTGTTTACTCCCTATTTACTCCCTGTTTATCCCCTGTTTATCCCCTGTTTACTCCCTGTTTATCCCCTGTTTACGTAATTTTTTTATCCCGTTTGTTCCCTGTTTATTCCCTGTTAGTTCCCTGTGTATCACCTGTTTATTCCCTGTTAGTTCCCTGTGTATCACCTGTTTATTCCCTGTTAGTTCCTGTGTATCACCTGTTTACTCCCTGTTAGTTCCCTGTCTCTCCTGTTTACTCCCTGTTTATTCCCTGTTAGTTCCCTGTGTATCACCTGTTTATTCCCTGTTAGTTCCCTGTGTATCACCTGTTTACTCCCTGTTTATTCCCTGTTAGTTCCCTGTGTATCACCTGTTTACTCCCTGTTTATTCCCTGTTAGTTCCCTGTGTATCACCTGTTTATTCCCTGTTAGTTCCCTGTGTATCACCTATTTATTCCCTGTTAGTTCCCTGTGTATCACCTGTTTACTCCCTGTTAGTTCCCTGTGTATCACCTGTTTATTCCCTGTTAGTTCCCTGTGTATCACCTGTTTATTCCCTGTTAGTTCCCTGTGTATCACCTGTTTACTCCCTGTTAGTTCCCTGTGTATCACCTGTTTACTCCCTGTTAGTTCCCTGTGTATCACCTGTTTATTCCCTGTTAGTTCCCTGTGTATCACCTGTTTATTCCCTGTTAGTTCCCTGTGTATCACCTGTTTACTCCCTGTTTATCCTCTGTTTACTCCCTGTTAGTTCCCTGTGTATCACCTGTTTACTCCCTGTTAGTTCCCTGTGTATCACCTGTTTATTCCCTGTTAGTTCCCTGTGTATCACCTGTTTATTCCCTGTTAGTTCCCTGTGTATCACCTGTTTACTCCCTGTTAGTTCCCTGTGTATCACCTGTTTACTCCCTGTTAGTTCCCTGTGTATCACCTGTTTATTCCCTGTTAGTTCCCTGTGTATCACCTGTTTATTCCCTGTTAGTTCCCTGTGTATCACCTGTTTACTCCCTGTTTATCCTCTGTTTACTCCCTGTTAGTTCCCTGTCTCTCCTGTTTATTCCCTGTTAGTTCCCTGTGTATCACCTGTTTACTCCCTGTTTATCCTCTGTTTACTCCCTGTTAGTTCCCTGTCTCTCCTGTTTATTCCCTGTTAGTTCCCTGTGTATCACCTGTTTATTCCCTGTTAGTTCCCTGTGTATCACCTGTTTATTCCCTGTTAGTTCCCTGTGTATCACCTGTTTACTCCCTGTTTATCCTCTGTTTACTCCCTGTTAGTTCCCTGTGTATCACCTGTTTATTCCCTGTTAGTTCCCTGTGTATCACCTGTTTATTCCCTGTTAGTTCCCTGTGTATCACCTGTTTACTCCCTGTTAGTTCCCTGTGTATCACCTGTTTACTCCCTGTTAGTTCCCTGTCTCTCCTGTTGACTCCCTGTTAGTTCCCTGTGTATCACCTGTTTACTCCCTGTTAGTTCCCTGTATATCACCTGTTTATTCCCTGTTAGTTCCCTGTGTATCACCTGTTTATTCCCTGTTAGTTCCCTGTGTATCACCTGTTTACTCCCTGTTAGTTCCCTGTGTATCACCTGTTTACTCCCTGTTAGTTCCCTGTCTCTCCTGTTTACTCCCTGTTAGTTCCCTGTGTATCACCTGTTTACTCCCTGTTAGTTCCCTGTCTCTCCTATTTACTCCCTGTTAGTTCCCTGTGTATCACCTGTTTATTCCCTGTTAGTTCCCTGTGTATCACCTGTTTACTCCCTGTTAGTTCCCTGTCTCTCCTGTTTACTCCCTGTTAGTTCCCTGTGTATCACCTGTTTACTCCCTGTTAGTTCCCTGTCTCTCCTGTTTACTCCCTGTTTATTCCCTGTTAGTTCCCTGTGTATCACCTGTTTACTCCCTGTTAGTTCCCTGTGTATCACCTGTTTATTCCCTGTTAGTTCCCTGTGTATCACCTGTTTATTCCCTGTTAGTTCCCTGTGTATCACCTGTTTATTCCCTGTTAGTTCCCTGTGTATCACCTGTTTACTCCCTGTTAGTTCCCTGTGTATCACCTGTTTACTCCCTGTTAGTTCCCTGTGTATCACCTGTTTACTCCCTGTTAGTTCCCTGTGTATCACCTGTTTACTCCCTGTTAGTTCCCTGTGTATCACCTGTTTACTCCCTGTTTATTCCTTGTTTATTCCCTGTTAGTTCCCTGTGTATCACCTGTTTATTCCCTGTTAGTTCCCTGTGTATCACCTGTTTATTCCCTGTTAGTTCCCTGTGTATCACCTGTTTACTCCCTGTTAGTTCCCTGTGTATCACCTGTTTACTCCCTGTTAGTTCCCTGTTTATTCCCTGTTAGTTCCCTGTTTACTCCCTGTTAGTTCCCTGTGTATCACCTGTTTATTCCCTGTTAGTTCCCTGTTTATTCCCTGTTAGTTCCCTGTTTACTCCCTGTTAGTTCCCTGTGTATCACCTGTTTATTCCCTGTTAGTTCCCTGTGTATCACCTGTTTACTCCCTGTTAGTTCCCTGTGTATCACCTGTTTACTCCCTGTTAGTTCCCTGTTTATTCCCTGTTAGTTCCCTGTTTACTCCCTGTTAGTTCCCTGTGTATCACCTGTTTATTCCCTGTTAGTTCCCTGTTTATTCCCTGTTAGTTCCCTGTGTATCACCTGTTTATTCCCTGTTAGTTCCCTGTGTATCACCTGTTTACTCCCTGTTAGTTCCCTGTGTATCACCTGTTTATTCCCTGTTAGTTCCCTGTGTATCACCTGTTTATTCCCTGTTAGTTCCCTGTGTATCACCTGTTTATTCCCTGTTAGTTCCCTGTGTATCACCTGTTTACTCCCTGTTAGTTCCCTGTGTATCACCTGTTTACTCCCTGTTAGTTCCCTGTCTCTCCTGTTTACTCCCTGTTAGTTCCCTGTGTATCACCTGTTTACTCCCTGTTAGTTCCCTGTCTCTCCTATTTACTCCCTGTTAGTTCCCTGTGTATCACCTGTTTATTCCCTGTTAGTTCCCTGTGTATCACCTGTTTACTCCCTGTTAGTTCCCTGTCTCTCCTGTTTACTCCCTGTTAGTTCCCTGTGTATCACCTGTTTATTCCCTGTTAGTTCCCTGTGTATCACCTGTTTACTCCCTGTTAGTTCCCTGTCTCTCCTGTTTACTCCCTGTTAGTTCCCTGTGTATCACCTGTTTACTCCCTGTTAGTTCCCTGTCTCTCCTGTTTACTCCCTGTTTATTCCCTGTTAGTTCCCTGTGTATCACCTGTTTACTCCCTGTTAGTTCCCTGTGTATCACCTGTTTATTCCCTGTTAGTTCCCTGTGTATCACCTGTTTATTCCCTGTTAGTTCCCTGTGTATCACCTGTTTATTCCCTGTTAGTTCCCTGTGTATCACCTGTTTACTCCCTGTTAGTTCCCTGTGTATCACCTGTTTACTCCCTGTTAGTTCCCTGTGTATCACCTGTTTACTCCCTGTTAGTTCCCTGTGTATCACCTGTTTACTCCCTGTTAGTTCCCTGTGTATCACCTGTTTACTCCCTGTTTATTCCTTGTTTATTCCCTGTTAGTTCCCTGTGTATCACCAGTTTATTCCCTGTTAGTTCCCTGTGTATCACCTGTTTATTCCCTGTTAGTTCCCTGTGTATCACCTGTTTACTCCCTGTTAGTTCCCTGTGTATCACCTGTTTACTCCCTGTTAGTTCCCTGTTTATTCCCTGTTAGTTCCCTGTTTACTCCCTGTTAGTTCCCTGTGTATCACCTGTTTATTCCCTGTTAGTTCCCTGTTTATTCCCTGTTAGTTCCCTGTTTACTCCCTGTTAGTTCCCTGTGTATCACCTGTTTATTCCCTGTTAGTTCCCTGTGTATCACCTGTTTACTCCCTGTTAGTTCCCTGTTTATTCCCTGTTAGTTCCCTGTTTACTCCCTGTTAGTTCCCTGTGTATCACCTGTTTATTCCCTGTTAGTTCCCTGTTTATTCCCTGTTAGTTCCCTGTTTACTCCCTGTTAGTTCCCTGTGTATCACCTGTTTATTCCCTGTTAGTTCCCTGTGTATCACCTGTTTACTCCCTGTTAGTTCCCTGTTTATTCCCTGTTAGTTCCCTGTTTACTCCCTGTTAGTTCCCTGTGTATCACCTGTTTATTCCCTGTTAGTTCCCTGTTAGTTCCCTGTGTATCACCTGTTTACTCCCTGTTAGTTCCCTGTGTATCACCTGTTTACTCCCTGTTAGTTCCCTGTGTATCACCTGTTTACTCCCTGTTAGTTCCCTGTGTATCACCTGTTTACTCCCTGTTTATTCCTTGTTTATTCCCTGTTAGTTCCCTGTGTATCACCAGTTTATTCCCTGTTAGTTCCCTGTGTATCACCTGTTTATTCCCTGTTAGTTCCCTGTGTATCACCTGTTTACTCCCTGTTAGTTCCCTGTGTATCACCTGTTTACTCCCTGTTAGTTCCCTGTTTATTCCCTGTTAGTTCCCTGTTTATTCCCTGTTAGTTCCCTGTGTATCACCTGTTTATTCCCTGTTAGTTCCCTGTTTATTCCCTGTTAGTTCCCTGTTTACTCCCTGTTAGTTCCCTGTGTATCACCTGTTTATTCCCTGTTAGTTCCCTGTGTATCACCTGTTTACTCCCTGTTAGTTCCCTGTTTATTCCCTGTTAGTTCCCTGTTTACTCCCTGTTAGTTCCCTGTGTATCACCTGTTTATTCCCTGTTAGTTCCCTGTTTATTCCCTGTTAGTTCCCTGTTTACTCCCTGTTAGTTCCCTGTGTATCACCTGTTTATTCCCTGTTAGTTCCCTGTGTATCACCTGTTTACTCCCTGTTAGTTCCCTGTTTATTCCCTGTTAGTTCCCTGTTTACTCCCTGTTAGTTCCCTGTGTATCACCTGTTTATTCCCTGTTAGTTCCCTGTTAGTTCCCTGTGTATCACCTGTTTACTCCCTGTTAGTTCCCTGTTTATTCCCTGTTAGTTCCCTGTTAGTTCCCTGTTTATTCCTTGATTATCCCCTTTGTTGAGCTCCAAAATCCACTTGAGATACTATTGAATGATTTGATGCGCGAAAAAATGCTAACATCGGTTTCGCGACTGGAATGGGACTTGTCCCACACATTTCTAAAAACCCTCTCGCTTCTTCCTCTTCCTCTCGGATCGAACCCACAACCCCTGACGTTGCAAAGCGTCATGCTGGACCAATCAGCAACACCAGACCAATAACCTTGGACGTGGGGTTTTATTAATGTGAAACGTGTTCATTTCAGAGAAGCAACAACAGATGTTGTTATTGAGAGGACGGAGCGAAGAACATTTCCCCCATGATTCCAGATCATAATTACCACGACAAGGTTTTCGGGGTTCGGGAAGAGAACACGTGTTTCAAGCTACAACAGGGAGGCCGAATGCTTCTTTTGGCAGAAGCTTTAATTAGTTCAATCTTGGTTTAAGTGGCCATTTGAGATTTCAAATTATGGGAAGTTTAAAACGTTAATGGTCCTTACAAAGACACTAAAGCTTGGTAATTAAAACGAAATGCAAAATGACTTGTAAAAAGAGAGAGATGTGGGCCTTCTCATTTAGGAAAGAGAACAAAAGCTGAACAGACGAGCTTCATGAACACGGCTCTCACACCAACAACAAACGCACTGAATGACACCAATGACGCCAATGATCCTAACAAAACACAGCAATGCAATGTCACAGTGGAGAGAAGAAAGGAAAAGGAATCAAAACATCGATTTAATCATTCAAGGTGATAACAAACACAATAAAGAGTAAACAGTCATGTCCAGTCACAACATACTGCAGTCTGAATACACACTGAGAGGAGTCACAACACACTGAGAAGAGTCACAACACACTGAGAGGAGTCACAACACACTGCAGTCTGAATACACACTGAGAGGAGTCACAACACACTGAGAAGAGTCACAACACACTGCAGTCTGAATACACACTGAGAGGAGTCACAACACACTGAGAGTCACAACACACTGAGAAGAGTCACAACACACTGCAGTCTGAATACACACTGAGAGGAGTCACAACACACTAAGAAGAGTCACAACACACTAAGAAGAGTCACAACACACTGCAGTCTGAATACACACTGAGAGGAGTCACAACACACTGAGAGTCACAACACACTGAGAAGAGTCACAACACACTGCAGTCTGAATACACACTGAGAGGAGTCACAACACACTGCAGTCTGAATACTCACTGAGAGGAGTCACAACACACTGCAGTCTGAATACTCACTGAGAGGAGTCACAACACACTGCAGTCTGAATACACACTGAGAAGAGTCACAACACACTGCAGTCTGAATACACACTGAGAGGAGTCACAACACACTGAGAGGAGTCACAACAACACACTGCAGTCTGAATACACACTGAGAGGAGTCACAACACACTGAGAGGAGTCACAACACACTGAGAGGAGTCACAACACACTGAGAGGAGTCACAACACACTGCAGTCTGAAAACACACTGAGAGGAGTCACAACAACACACTGCAGTCTGAATACACACTGAGAGGAGTCACAACACACTGAGAGGAGTCACAACACACTGCAGTCTGAAAACACACTGAGAGGAGTCACAACACACTGAGAGGAGTCACAACACACTGAGAGGAGTCACAACACACTGCAGCCTGAAAACACACTGAGAGGAGTCACAACAACACACTGCAGTCTGAATACACACTGAGAGGAGTCACAACACACTGAGAGGAGTCACAACACACTGCAGTCTGAATACTCACTGAGAGGAGTCACAACACACTGCAGTCTGAATACACACTGAGAAGAGTCACAACACACTGCAGTCTGAATACACACTGAGAGGAGTCACAACACACTGAGAGGAGTCACAACAACACACTGCAGTCTGAATACACACTGAGAGGAGTCACAACACACTGAGAGGAGTCACAACACACTGAGAGGAGTCACAACACACTGCAGTCTGAGGTGAGGTGTGAGGGAGGAGAGGA
>NW_027258002.1:190000-236914 GCF_045791955.1 Oncorhynchus clarkii lewisi
TGACTACTGTCTGTTCAATAGAATACAGACACAGAGAGGAGAGAGTTGACTACTGTTTATTCAATAGAATATAGACACAGACAGAAGAGAGAGTTGTGTCTGTTCAAAATTGCAACACCAGATACCCTCTCAACCTGACAGACTCTGGCCGAGGGCCAACACATACCGCCTGCACTTTCATCTCCTCCAGATCTTGTGAACGTCATCTGTCAAGGACCACACATCTCTCAGTGAAACGGCCCACACTCATCCACCTCCTCTCTCCATTCAGCGCTGATCCACACTAATGTCTTCCTACCTCTATGTCTGGATGATTGCCTGCCTGCTATGGTTCGGCTCAGAGATGTGAGATGTGTCTCCGGATTGATGTGGTATTAGTCAACTGTCCACTCTCTTTCTCCTTCAGCTCCCTGCCCCCATTCTCCTCCTCTCTCACTCTCTCTACCTCCATTCTCCTCCTCTCTCACTCTCTCTACCTCCATTCTCCTCCTCTCTCACTCTCTCTACCTCCATTCGCCTCCTCTCTCACTCTCTCTACCCCCATTCTCCTCCTCTCTCACTCTCTCTACCTCCATTCTCCTCCTCTCTCACTCTCTCTACCTCCATTCTCCTCCTCTCTCACTCTCTCTGCCTACATTCTCCTGCTCTCTCAATCTCTCTACCTCCATTCTCCTCCTCTCTCACTCTCTCTACCCCCATTCTTCTCCTCTCTCACTCTCTCTGCCTCTATTCTCCTCCTCTCTCAATCTCTCTACCTCCATTCTCCTCCTCTCTCACTCTCTCTACCCCCATTCTTCTCCTCTCTCACTCTCTCTGCCTCTATTCTCCTCCTCTCTCACTCTCCCTGCCTCCATTCTCCTCCTCTCTCACTCTCTCTACCTCCATTCTCCTCCTCTCTCACTCTCTCTACCTCCATTCTCCTCCTCTCTCACTCTCTCTACCCCCATTCTCCTCCTCTCTCACTCTCTCTACCTCCATTCTCCTCCTCTCTCACTCTCTCTACCTCCATTCTCCTCCTCTCTCACTATCCCTGCCTCCATTCTCTTCCTCTCTCACTCTCTCTGCCTCCATTCTCCTCCTCTCTCACTCTCTCTGCCTCCATTCTCCTCCTCTCTCACTCTCTCTACCTCCATTCTCCTCCTCTCTCACTCTCTCTACCTCCATTCTCCTCCTCTCTCACTCTCTCTGCCTCCATTCTCCTCCTCTCTCACTCTCTCTACCTCCATTCTCCTCCTCTCTCACTCTCTCTACCTCCATTCTCCTCCTCTCTCACTCTCTCTACCTCCATTCTCATCCTCTCTCACTCTCTCTACCTCCATTCTCCTCCTCTCTCACTCTCTCTACCTCCATTCTCATCCTCTCTCACTCTCTCTACCTCCATTCTCCTCCTCTTTCACTCTCTCTACCTCCATTCTCCTGCTCTCTCACTCTCTCTACCTCCATTCTCCTCCTCTCTCACTCTCTCTACCTCCATTCTCCTCCTCTCTCACTCTCTCTACCTCCATTCTCCATTCTCCCCCTCTCTCACTCTCTCTACCTCCATTCTCCTCCTCTCTCACTCTATCTACCTCCATTATCCTCATCTTTCACTCTCTCTACCTCCATTCTCCTCCTCTCTCACTCTCTCTACCTCCATTCTCCATTCTCCTCCTCTCTCACTCTCTCTACCTCCATTATCCTCCTCTCTCACTCTCTCTACCTACATTCTCCTGCTCTCTCACTCTCCCTACCTCCATTCTCCTTCTCTCTCACTCTCTCTACCTCCATTCTCCTCCTCTCTCACTCTCTCTACCTCCATTCTCATCCTCTCTCACTCTCTCTACCTACATTCTCCTGCTCTCTCACTCTCTCTACCTCCATTCTCCTCCTGTCTCACTCTCTCTACCTCCATTCTCATCCTCTCTCACTCTCTCTACCTCCATTCTCATCTTCTCTCACTCTCTCTACCTCCATTCTCCTGCTCTCTCACTCTCTCTACCTCTCTCCATTCAATTCTGTGCCTCATTCAATTCCTCCTCTTCTCCCTCTCTCCTACTCCCTTTCTGTACCTCATTCCATTTCTCCCCTTCTCCCTTTCCCCTACTCCCTCTCTGTGCCTCTTTTCATTCCTCTTCTCTCCTCTTCCCACATTCAGGTGAGGTCCATTCTGTTCCCCTAGGGTCCAGGTGAGGTCCATTCTGTTCCCCAAGGGTTCAGGTGAGGTCCATTCTGTTCCACTAGGGTCCAGGTGAGGTTCATTCTGTTTCCCTAGGGTCCAGGTGAGGTCCATTCTGTTCCCCTAGGGTCCAGGTGAGGTCCATTCTGTTCCCCTAGGGTCCAGGTGAGGTGCATTCTGTTCCCCTAGGGTCCAGGTGAGGTCCATTCTGTTCCCCTAGGGTAAAGGTTAGGTCCATTCTGTTCCCCTAGGGTCCAGGTGAGGTCCATTCTGTTCCCCTAGGGTCCAGGTGAGGTCCATTATGTTCCACTAGGGTCCAGGTGAGGTCCATTCTGTTCCCCTAGGGTTAAGGTGAGGTCCACTCTGTTCCTCTAGGGTCCAGGTGAGGTCCATTCTGTTCCTCTAGGGTCCAGGTGAGGTCCATTCTGTTCCCCTAGGGTCCAGGTGAGGTCCATTCTGTTCCCCTAGGGTCCAGGTGAGGTCCATTCGGTTCCCCTAGGGTCCAGGTGAGGTCCATTCTGTTCCCCTAGGGTCCAGGTGAGGTCCATTCTGTTCCTCTAGGGTCCAGGTGAGGTCCATTCTGTTCCCCTAGGGTCCAGGTGAGTTCCATTCTGTTCCCCTAGGGTCCAGGTGAGGTCCATTCTGTTCCCCTAGGTTCCAGGTGAGGTCCAGTAGAGTGCCTAGTTCCACATAACTTAGGCTGGCTCTGGGGCTGTGGGTGTCTGATGAGGCCTTCAGGTACACTGACCTCCGTGTACCTCCATTAGGCCAGGCTACAGAACCACCTGGGTGGGCAGGCAGAGACAGGGTCTGTGACCCAAATTCCCTATTTAGTGCACTGCTATTGACGAGGACCCATACGTAGTGTACTAAATAGGGAATAGGGTGCCATTTTCCATACACACAGAATCCTGATGGAAGGTTTGATTAGAGACCACACTGGTCACGTTTCACTGGTTCAGAACTCACTTTGAGACTGACAAGGAAAGAGAGAGAGCGAGAGAGAGAGGGAGAGAGAGAGAGGGAGAGAGCGAGAGCGACCGAGGGAGAGAGAGAGAAAGAGAGAGAGGGAGAGAGCGAGAGGGAGAGAGAGAGAGAGAGAGAGAGGGAGAGAGAGAGAGAGAGAGAGAGGGAGAGAGCGAGAGCGACCGAGGGAGAGAGCGAGAGCGACCGAGGGAGAGAGAGAGAGAGAAAGAGAGAGAGGGAGAGAGCAAAAGCGACAGAGGGAGAGAGGAGGGAAAGGGAAATAGGAGAGAGAGGGAGACCCACAGAGTGAGAAGATGTTTTGTACTGAACAGCCTGTTCTGAAACTGGTTAGATAAACATCCTAAATATCTACTTGCCTCATGTTTGTTGTATTTTTTTATTTATTTTAACCCTTATTTTACCAGTTAAGTTGACTAAGAACACGTTCTCGTTTACAGCAAGGACCTGGGGAATAGTTACAGGGTAGAGGAGGAGGGGGGGGATGAATGAACCAATTGGAAGCTTTGTGCTACGGTGTATAAATATTCTCTCTCTTCCTGCTGTTGATCTTCTTCATATCCCTTTAGGGTAAATTAATATTATTATTTAGTTGTTCAACTGAGGTAATATCCTGTAATATCCTGTAATATCCTGTAATATCCTGTAATATCCTGTAATAGTGGGTCCATCTCGTGCAATAATTGTTTACTGTAAGCAGTTAGCAGACCTGCTACGGCCGTTGAGTATGATCGAGTTTGATGCCTTTTCCGTGACTTTGTCCACTTGTTCAAATGAACAGCGTCTCACAAGCTTCTATTATCTCCTCAAAACAAGACGAAAAATACAGTCTGCTTTCACAGCAGAACAGGTCTCCACAGCATAGCAACACAGCAGAACAGGTCTGCACAGCATAGCAACACAGCAGAACAGGTCTCCACAGCATAGCAACACAGCAGAACAAGTCTCCACAGCATAGCAACACATTGTAGCACCACTTGTTAGGACTAATTAAAACTCACATACCCTGTAGTGTGTGTGTGTGTGTGTGTGTGTGTGTGTGTGTGTGTGTGTGTGTGTGTGTGTGTGTGTGTGTGCGTGTGTCTCTCCAGTGTGCAGTGTGGAGCAGAGGGAATATGATCTGGATTTCTGTGAGTCTGATCTGTCCGTCTAACCCTGTAGAATCTCTCTCCAAGGGCCCCGTTACCTGTTACTGTTACTGGTTACTGTTGCTGGTTACTAGTTACTGTTACTGGTTACTGTTACTGGTTACTGGTTACTGTTACTGGTTACTGGTTACTGGTTACTGGTTACTGGTTACTGGTTACTGGTTACTGGTTACTGTTACTGGTTACTAGTTACTGTTACTGGTTACTGTTACTGGTTACTGGTTACTGTTACTGGTTACTGGTTACTGGTTACTGTTACTGTTACTGTTACTGGTTACTGGTTACTGGTTACTGGTTACTGGTTACTGTTACTGGTTACTGTTACTAGTTACTGGTTACAGATAAATTATGGTACAGTATCTAGAGAGAGAGAGAGACAGATAAAGTATGGTACAATATATAGAGAGATATTATAATATAATCTCCTGCCTCTGCCTGCCTCACATGGGGCAGGCAATGACTCCTGCACCATGATCCGTTCCAGTTCGCAAAAGCCAAGGATTCCTGCAACGCCATCCAACACATTATACAATACATATTACAGTGGAAATTACAATAGGAAATACATCAAAATGTCTGTGTCTCTTCACTGTCCCTGTTGTGCCCTGAGATGTTCTTTTATCTGTTATGGAATCTGGTTTAATTGCTAGATACAGTTACCTGGGTTACCATCAAGTTCCATGTTGCCATGGCTCTATTTAATACCGTCTGTTTCCCAGCCTCTGGTTTTGACCTTTGGGGATATGAAGAGACCTCTGTTTTTGACCTTTTGGGGATATGAAGAGACCTCCGTTTGCGTGTCTTGTCTTGTATTGATGAGTGTCTGAACTGTGTGCCAACAGCTTCAACAGACAGTTCGGTACCTTCAACACATCAACACCTCGAACAGAGACACATAGAGAAACAGTCAGACTCTCCACATCTTTGAGCCAGGGGTGGCAGGGTAGCCTAGTGGTTAGAGCGTTGGACTAGCAGCAACTAGAAGGTTGCAAGTTCAAATCCCCGAGCTGACAAGGTACAAATCTGTCGTTCTGCCCCTGAACAGGCAGTTAACCCGCTGTTCCTAGGCCGTTATTGAAAATAAGAATTTATTCTTAACTGACTTGCCTAGTTAAATAAAGGTCAAATAAATAAAAACATCTTTGAGACTGACATGTATTTTACTGACACTTTCCTTCCGTGTTCATGGAAGTGCGATACGCGCTGCTCTGTTTTGGACCGACTGCCATTTACCTACAATATGTCCTTATGTGCCACACAGGACCACACGGCTGGGCAGTCATCCAGGTGTGTCAAAACTAGGGCCTGTAGGACCTGTCTGGTCGACTGAGATATCAAGAAAGCAGAACAATGCCCTGTCATTGACAGACCTCTTCCCATTTTAGCAACCAGGAAGAGGGGTGTGGAAGAGAGGGGGAGGAAGTGAGGAGGGGTGTGGAGGAGAGGGAGGAAGAGGAGGAGGAGTGTGGAGGAGAGGGCGAGGAAGAGGAGGAGGAGTGTGGAGGAAAGGGGGAGGTAGAGGAGGAAGAGTGTGGAGGAGAGAGGGAGGAAGAGAGGAGTGTGGTGGAGAGGGGGAGGAAGAGGATGAGGAGTGTGGAAGAGAGGGGGAGGAAGAGGAAGAGGGGTGTGGAGGAGAGGGGGAGGAAGATGAGGAGGAGTGTGGAGAAGAGGGGGAGGAAGAGGAGGAGGGGTGTGGAGGAGAGGGCGAAGAAGAGGAGGAGGAGTGTGGAGGAGAAGGGGAGGAAGAGGAGGAGTGGTGTGGAGGAGAGGGGGAGGAAGAGGAGGAGGAGTGTGGAGGAAAGGGGGAGGTAGAGGAGGAAGAGTGTGGAGGAGAGAGGGAGGAAGAGGAGGAGGAGTGTGGAGGAGAGGGGAGGAAGAGGATGAGGGGTGTGGAGGAGAGGGGGGAAGAAGAGGAGGAGGAGTGTGGAGCAGAGGGGGAGGAAGAGGAGGAGTGGTGTGGAGAAGAGGGGGAGGAAGAGGAGGAGTGTGGATTAAAGGGGGAGGTAGAGGAGGAAGAGTGTGGAGGAGAGCGGGAGGAAGAGAGGAGTGTGGAGGAGAGGGGGAGGAAGAGGAGGAGGAGTGTGGAGGAGAGGGGGAGGAAGAGGAATAGGGGTGTGGAGGAGAGGGGGAGGAAAAGGAGGAGGAGTGTGGAGGAGAGGGGGAGGAAGAGGAGGAGGTGTGTGGAGGAGAGGGGGGAGAAGAGGAGCAGGAGTGTGGAGGAGAGGGGGAGGAAGAGGAAGAGGGGTGTGGAGGAGAGGGGGAGGAAGATGAGGAGGAGTGTGGAGAAGAGGGGGAGGAAGAGGAGGAGGGGTGTGGAGGAGAGGGCGAAGAAGAGGAGGAGGAGTGTGGAGGAGAAGGGGAGGAAGAGGAGGAGTGGTGTGGAGGAGAGGGGGAGGAAGAGGAGGAGGAGTGTGGAGGAAAGGGGGAGGTAGAGGAGGAAGAGTGTGGAGGAGAGAGGGAGGAAGAGGAGGAGGAGTGTGGAGGAGAGGGGAGGAAGAGGATGAGGGGTGTGGAGGAGAGGGGGGAAGAAGAGGAGGAGGAGTGTGGAGCAGAGGGGGAGGAAGAGGAGGAGTGGTGTGGAGAAGAGGGGGAGGAAGAGGAGGAGTGTGGATTAAAGGGGGAGGTAGAGGAGGAAGAGTGTGGAGGAGAGCGGGAGGAAGAGAGGAGTGTGGAGGAGAGGGGGAGGAAGAGGAGGAGGAGTGTGGAGGAGAGGGGGAGGAAGAGGAATAGGGGTGTGGAGGAGAGGGGGAGGAAAAGGAGGAGGAGTGTGGAGGAGAGGGGGAAGAAGAGGAGGAGGTGTGTGGAGGAGAGGGGGGAGAAGAGGAGCAGGAGTGTGGAGGAGAGGGGGAGGAAGAGAGGAGGAGGGGACGTGTTCTGTTTCTCTCTCCTCTGTCCATAATTGATCCCTGGAGTGGAGGAGCTTCCTGTCTGAAGGTGGCTGGGACACATGGAGGCTCCCAGGGAGGGACTCACACACACCACAAACACCTGCAGTTACACACACACACACACACACACACACACACACACACACACACACACACACACACACACACACACACAAACACACACACACACACACACACACACACCTCACACGCCGTACACACCTGCAGTCACACACCCACACACACACACTCAAACACACACACACACACACACACACACACACACACACACAAACACACACACACACACACACACCTCACACGCCGTACACACCTGCAGTCACACACACACACTCAAACACACACACCTGAGGTCCCACTAGGACGCCTTCTAATGAGTTGCCAGTCTCCAGTACGTCCTCAACAAGCTGTGCAGCACATCAACACACCTGTGGTAGTCAGGTAGTCCGCCTGTCAGAGTAGCAGGTAGTCAGCTTGCCAGAGTAGCAGGTAGTCAGCCTGCCAGAGTATCAGGTAGTCAGCCTGTCAGAGTATCAGGTAGTCAGCCTGTCAGAGTATCAGGTAGTCCGCCTGCCAGAGTAGCAGGTGGTCAGCTTAACCAGAGTAGCAGGTAGTCAGCCTGCCAGAGTATCGGGTAGTCAGCCTGTCAGAGTATCAGGTAGTCAGCCTGTCAGAGTAGCAGGTAGTCAGCCTGTCAGGTAGTCAGCCTGTCAGAGTATCAGGTAGTCAGCATGCCAGAGTAGCAGGTAGTCAGCCTGTCAGGTAGTCAGCCTGTCAGAGTATCAGGTAGTCAGCCTGCCAGAGTATCAGGTAGTCAGCCTGCCAGAGTATCAGGTAGTCAGCCTGCCAGAGTGTCAGGTAGTCAGCCTTTCAGAGTATCAGGTAGTCAGCCTGTCAGAGTGTCAGGTAGTCAGCCTGCCAGAGTGTCAGCTAGTGAGCCTGTCAGAGTAGCAGGTAGTCAGCCTGTCAGAGTAGCAGGTAGTCAGCCTGTCAGAGTATCAGGTATTCAGCCTGCCAGAGTATCAGGTAGTCAGCCTGCCAGAGTAGCAGGTAGTCAGCCTGTCAGAGTAGCAGGTAGTCAGCCTGTCAGAGTAGCAGGTAGTCAGCCTGTCAGAGCATCAGGTAGTCAGCCTGTCAGAGTAGCAGGTAGTCAGCCTGTCAGAGTATCAGGTAGTCAGCCTGTCAGAGTATCAGGTAGTCAGCCTGTCAGAGTACCAGGTAGTCAGCCTGTCAGAGTACCAGGTAGTCAGCCTGTCAGAGTACCAGGTAGTCAGCCTGTCAGAGTATCAGGTAGTCAGCCTGTCAGAGTATCAGGTAGTCAGCCTGTCAGAGTATCAGGTAGTCAGCCTGTCAGGTAGTCAGCCTGTCAGAGTATCAGGTAGTCAGCCTGTCAGAGTATCAGGATGAAAACATATTTTTACACAGTTTGACGTTGAGGCAGGGATTCAATCCCATCGCAGGTTACAAGCACTGCGGCCTCACGGCCAGGATGAGACAGGTAGGGAGGTGAAGCCATGGCAACACAGGAATGACAAGGAAAAGGAACACATCTGAACAAATCTGATTGGTTGCTGGAAGAATGAATGACTTCCTATTCCTATCCATTACTGCCATGTCAGCTTGTCAACAGTGCCAGTTTCTGCTGTAGCCTTGGACAAATGACTGACCACCCTCTCAGCAAACAGAGAGAGAGGATGTTTTTTATCCGGGTATTTTAATGGTGTTGCTTCTGTGAGGAAAGAAAGAGAGCCTAAAGCCATATTGGAGAGGAGCAGTGGGGAACAGCCCAGAACCGGTTTCCCCAATGAATTATGGTTTCTCTTAAGGCATTTAAAAAACAGGTTGACTGTTCACATAACCAGCAGGACCTACACAGTTAATACAGCTGGCAATATAAAAGGCAAGTTGCAATACACATCCTCATCTCTCTCTCTGTCTCTCTCTCTGTCTCTCTCTCTCTCTCTCTCTCTCTCTGTCTCTCTCTATCTCTCTCTCTCTGTCTCTCTCTCTCTCTCTCTGTCTCTCTCTCTCTCTCTCTCTCTCTGTCTCTCTCTCTCTCTCTCTCTCTCTCTCTCTCTCTCTCTGTCTCTCTCTCTCTCTCTGTCTGTCTCTCTCTCTCTCTCTCTCTCTCTCTCTCTCTCTCTCTCTCTCTCTCTCTCTCTCTCTCTGTCTCTCTGTCTGTCTCTCTCTCTCTCTCTGTCTCTCTCTCTCTCTCTCTCTCTCTCTCTCTCGTTGTCGTCGGAAGAGAAGGAATCATTATTTGACCACCCACTGTTTCTGCATTCATTTACTGTTAGTAATTATTCACTGTTAGTTTAAATGATCTTCCTCTGTTTTTTTCTCTTCTCACAAGCATACTGTACTGTGTTTTGGGGGAATATCAATATTGTGTGAGTCACTTACCAGACATTAGCAGAATCAGCTTGTGTTAACCCTGGCAGAGTGAACCAACCTTTCTAAACTTCACAATTAAAGAGTCTTACTTTAAAAAATATATATATATAATAATACTAGGCCGGTGAATTAAGAGCAAATGACCTACCAGGGAACAGTGGGTTAACTGGTCTAGGAACAGTGGGTTAACTGGTCTAGGAACAGTGGGTTAACTGGTCTAGGAACAGTGGGTTAACTGGTCTAGGAACAGTGGGTTAACTGGTCTAGGAACAGTGGGGTTAACTGGTCTAGGAACAGTGGGTTAACTGGTCTAGGAACAGTGGGTTAACTGGTCTAGGAACAGTGGGTTAACTGGTCTAGGAACAGTGGGTTAACTGGTCTAGGAACAGTGGGTTAACTGGTCTAGGAACAGTGGGTTAACTGGTCTAGGAACAGTGGGTTAACTGGTCTAGGAACAGTGGGTTAACTGGTCTAGGAACAGTGGGTTAACTGGTCTAGGAACAGTGGGTTAACTGGTCTAGGAACAGTGGGTTAACTGGTCTAGGAACAGTGGGTTAACTGGTCTAGGAACAGTGGGTTAACTGGTCTAGGAACAGTGGGCTAACTGGTCTAGGAACAGGGGGTTAACTGGTCTAGGAACAGTGGGTTAACTGGTCTAGGATCAGTGGGTTAACTGGTCTAGGAACAGTGGGTTAACTGGTCTAGGAACAGTGGGTTAACTGGTCTAGGAACAGTGGGTTAACTGGTCTAGGAACAGGGGGTTAACTGGTCTAGGAACAGTGGGTTAACTGGTCTAGGAACAGTGGGTTAACTGGTCTAGGAACAGTGGGTTAACTGGTCTAGGAACAGTGGGTTAACTGGTCTAGGAACAGTGGGTTAACTGGTCTAGGAACAGGGGGTTAACTGGTCTAGGAACAGTGGGTTAACTGGTCTAGGAACAGTGGGTTAACTGGTCTAGGAACAGTGGGCTAACTGGTCTAGGAACAGGGGGTTAACTGGTCTAGGAACAGTGGGTTAACTGGTCTAGGATCAGTGGGTTAACTGGTCTAGGAACAGTGGGTTAACTGGTCTAGGAACAGTGGGTTAACTGGTCTAGGAACAGTGGGTTAACTGGTCTAGGAACAGTGGGTTAACTGGTCTAGGAACAGGGGGTTAACTGGTCTAGGAACAGTGGGTTAACTGGTCTAGGAACAGTGGGTTAACTGGTCTAGGAACAGTGGGCTAACTGGTCTAGGAACAGTGGGTTAACTGGTCTAGGAACAGTGGGGTTAACTGGTCTAGGAACAGGGGGTTAACTGGTCTAGGAACAGTGGGTTAACTGGTCTAGGAACAGTGGGTTAACTGGTCTAGGAACAGGGGGTTAACTGGTCTAGGAACAGTGGGTTAACTGGTCTAGGAACAGTGGGTTAACTGGTCTAGGAACAGTGGGTTAACTGGTCTAGGAACAGTGGGGTTAACTGGTCTAGGAACAGTGGGTTAACTGGTCTAGGAACAGTGGGTTAACTGGTCTAGGAACAGTGGGTTAACTGGTCTAGGAACAGTGGGTTAACTGGTCTAGGAACAGTGGGTTAACTGGTCTAGGAACAGTGGGTTAACTGGTCTAGGAACAGTGGGTTAACTGGTCTAGGAACAGTGGGTTAACTGGTCTAGGAACAGTGGGTTAACTGGTCTAGGAACAGTGGGTTAACTGCCTTGTTCAAGAGCAGAACGACAGATTTTTACATTCTCAGCATAAAGGAATTGGTCTAGTAATCTTTGGTTACTGACCCAACGCTCTAACCACTAGGCTACCTGTCTCTAACCACTAGGCTACCTGCCTCTAACCACTAGGCTACGCTGCCTCTAACCACTAGGCTACCTGCCTCTAACCGCTAGGCTACCTGCCTCTAACCACTAGGCTACCCTGCCTCTAACCACTAGGCTTCCTGCCTCTAACCACTAGGCTACGCTGCCTCTAACCACTAGGCCACCTGCCTCTAACCACTAGGCTACCCTGTCTCTAACCACTAGACTACCTGCCTCTAACCACTAGACTACCCTGCCTCTAACCACTAGGCTACCTGCCTCTAACCACTAGGCTACCTGTCTCTAACCACTAGGCTACCCGCCTCTAACCACTAGGCTACCCTGCCTCTAACCACTAGGCTTCCTGCCTCTAACCACTAGGCTACGCTGCCTCTAACCACTAGGCCACCTGCCTCTAACCACTAGGCTACCCTGTCTCTAACCACTAGGCTACCTGCCTCTAACCACTAGGCTACCTGCCTCTAACCACTAGGCTACCTGCCTCTAACCACTAGGCTACCTGCCTCTAACCACTAGGCTACCTGCCTCTAACCACTAGGCTACCTGCCTCTAACCACTAGGCTACCCTGCCTCTAACCACTAGGCTTCCTGCCTCTAACCACTAGGCTACGCTGCCTCTAACCACTAGGCTACCTGCCTCTAACCACTAGGCTACCTGCCTCTAACCACTAGGCTACCCTGCCTCTAACCACTAGGCTGCCTGCCTCTAACCACTAGGGTACCTGCCTCTAACCACTAGGCTACCTGCCTCTAACCACTAGGGTACCTGCTTCTAACCACTAGGCTACCTGCCTCTAACCACTAGGCTACCTGCCTCTAACCACTAGGCTACCTGCCTCTAACCACTAGGCTACCTGCCTCTAACCACTAGGCTACCTGCCACCCACACGTCACTTCCTTTTACAAGGCTGTGATCCACATACGGCCTTGTGGATTGTACAGTTTCACTGGTATACCTCTCAGCTCTGGAAATTAACATTATACTGCGTTTTCATGGAACTTAGCGTTGTAATAATATCTAGAGAAGCTCTGATAGTGCCATCCTTCCACCAAAACAGGGCCATTCTACTTTGATATTTTAAGTAGAAATTATACATCGATATTGAAATTGAAAAGCCTGTTATATTAAATGAAGTAGACCACATTGAAAATGAAATGAATCTCATTAGTGATTCATCTAATCACATGAAATGTCTCTCTCTCTCATTTTAAGGTCCACTCTGTTATGTGAACTGAACTCTGGTCATTTTAAGGTCAACTCTGTTCTGTGAACTGAACTCTGGTCATTTTAAGGTCAGCTCCGTCATGTGAACTGGCTGGTTGACGGCTCTAGAGGCTCCTGGCTGGCTGACAGCTCTGGAGGTTCCTGGCTGGCTGACGGCTCTGGCAGCTCCTGGCTGACTGATGGCTCTGGCAGCTCCTGGCTGACTGACGGCACTGGCAGCTCCTGGCTGACTGGAGGCTCTGGCGGCTTAGGACAGACTGGCGGCTCTGGCGGCTCAGGACAGACTGGAGGCTCTGGCGGCTCAGGACAGACGGGAGACTCTGGCGGCTCATGACAGGCGGGAGACTCTGGCGGCTCAGGACAGACGGGAGACTCTGGCGGCTCAGGACAGACAGGAGACTCTGGCGGCTCAGGACAGACGGGAGACTCTGGCGGCTCAGGACAGACAGGAGACTCTGGCGGCTCAGGACAGACGAGAGACTCTGACAGCGCTGGGTAGGAGGAAGGCTCTGGCAACGCTGGACAGGCGGGAGCACCTGTAGGGAGAAGACGGAGAGACAGCCTGGTGCGGGGGGCTGCCACTGGAGGGCTGGTGCATGGAGGTGGCACTGGGTAGACCGGACCATGCAGGCGCACTGGAGCTCTTGAGCAGCGAGCCTGCCCAACCTTACCTGGTTGAATGCTCCCCGTAGCCAGGCCAGTGCGGCGAGGTGGAATAGCCCGCACTGGGCTGTGCTGGCTAACCGGGGACACCATGCGCAAGGCTGGTGCCATGAACGCCGGCCCGAGGAGACGCACTGGAGACCAGATGCGTAGAGCCAGCTTCATGGCACCTGGCTCGATGCCCACTCTAGCCCGGCCGATGCGAGGAGCTGGAATGTACCGCACCAGGCTATGCACACTAACCGGGGACACCGTGTGCTCCACCGCATAACACGGTGCCTGCCCGGTCTCTCTCTCTCTCCGGTAAGCACGGGGAGTTGGCTCAGGTCTCCTACCTTACCTCGCCACACTCCCCGTGTGCACCCTCCAAGATATTTGTGGGGCTGCCTCTCGTGCTTCCAGTCGCGCCGCCGTGCTGCCTCCTCATACCGTTGCCTCTCTGCTTTCGCTGCCTCCAGCTCTGCTTTGGGGCGGCGATATTCCCCTGGCTGTGCCCAGGGTCCTTTGCTGTCCAGAATCTCCTCCCAAGTCCAGTTCTCCAAATATCGCTGCCTCTCCTGCTGCTGCCCGTTACCACGCTGCTTGGTCCTTTTGTGGTGGGTGTCTCTGTAAGGGTTTTCCTCCTCTTCGTCTGAGGAGGAGTAAGGATCGCACCAAAGCGCAGCATGGTAAGTGTTCATGATGATTTTAACTAAAGAAAGCACTGAACACTGAAACAAAACAATAAACGATGACTTGAATTAACAAAACCGAAACAGTACCGTGTGGCCCAAACACTCACACGGAAACAAACACCCACAAACCAACAGTGAAACCCAGGCTACCTAAGTATGATTCTCAATCAGAGACAACTAACGACACCTGCCTCTGATTGAGAACCATACTAGGCCGAACACAAAAACCAACATAGAAAAACAAACATAGACTGCCCACCCCAACTCACGCCCTGACCATACTAAAACAAAGAATAAAATAACAGAACTATGGTCAGAACGTGACAGTTTTGGCCATTTTCTGGTGTTTTGGCCATTTTCAGGTGTTTTGGCCATTTTCCGGTGTTTTGGACATTTTCAGGTTTTTTCCCTGTGTTTTGGCCATTTTCCGGTGTTTTGGCCATTTTCCGGTGTTTTGGCCATTTTCAGTGTTTGTGGTGAAAAACTGAATGGGTCAAGGATAACACATCAACTCTCTGAGGTGTAGACAGACAGGCTTCTAAGGATAGAAATGTTTCAAGAAGTAATGTTTTTGTGTGAAGCTTGTATTCAATTGCCCCTCCCTGTAGCGCTCAATCCCCCCGTCACAAGAGGAGAGGCTGATTTAAGAGGAAATGGTCAACCCTGTTACTGTCAACCCTGTTACTGTCAACCCTGTTACTGTCAACCCTGGTACTGTTAACCCTGTTACGGTCAACCCTGGTACTGTCAACCCTGTTACGGTCAACCCTGTTACGGTCAACCCTGTTACGGTCAACCCTGTTACTGTCAACCCTGTTATGGTCAACCCTGTTACTGTCAACCCTGTTACTGTCAACCCTGTTACGGTCAACCCTGTTACTGTCAACCCTGTTACGGTCATCCTTGTTACGGTCAACCCTGTTGAGGTCAACCCTGTTGAGGTCAACCCGGTTACTGTCAACCCCGTTACGGTCAACACACTACGGGTGTTCATATGGAGGAACGACCCTACTGAGTTTGAGGACTTCTGTCCTTCCATCACTTCTGTCCTCCTCTCAGAGTGTTGCATAAGGACACACAAACGACATTAAAATCCTCTGACTTCTCAAAACGTTGTATATTGATTGACACTGTCATGTGCTCCTCGTTGCGTGTCTTTGAGCTCACAGTAATTACACATGTTCAAGATTCCATCGCTGTTCATTAGGATTCTGTTGTGATTCTAACAGACAGAAGAATCAGTCATTTAGTACGGAGATAAAATGGTTAAGATGATTGGGGACTAAAAAGTAATTATAGTAATAGAGAAATGCTGCCATTTTAACTGAAAATGACGTTGGTTGGCTAAAGAGTCAACTTGCATAAGATCCCTAGAGAAGAAATATCCTGCACCGTGTTTTCTATATTAATGATTGAAGTGTTAAGCAACAATACAAGTATCATTGCAAAACAGGTACTTTAAATAAAGACTACCGTACATTGTGATGCAGGTGTCTATCTTTGAAGAGGTGTTTCGTGATTTAATTATCTTTGATGTCATCTCAAGATGTGTTCCAAAAGATGTGACTGACAGGTTAATTACAGTACCGTCAGGAAACTAACTCGGTGGTCTGTGGAAGGTGAGTCAGAGACTAGCGAGAAGTCACATGAACATGATCTGTTGTAACACATCTTTCTAAATGTCTTTGTGCCTGGAGATGAATGGAGGTAATTTATTAACTTCCTGAAACGCTAGATTGACTGGGGGGGACCTCTGAGTTACGGAATACCAAAAATGAAAAGATGAGAGAGGGAGAGAGGGTTGAAGAGAAGGATAGGGAGAAAAATAGTGAGATGAGAGAGAGAGAGCACGAGAGAGGAGAGAGAGAGGAGAGAAGAGAGAGGAAAGAGAGAGAGTGAGCGACAGAGAAAGATGAGAGAGACAGTGAGTGTGAGAGAGGAGAGAAAGAGAGAGATGAGAGAGAGAGAGAGAGAGCACGAGAGAGGAGAGAGAGAGAAGAGAAGAGAGAGGAAAGAGAGAGAGTGAGCGACAGAGAAAGATGAGAGAGACAGTGAGTGTGAGAGAGGAGAGAAAGAGAGAGATGAGAGAGAGAGAGAGCACGAGAGAGGAGAGAGAGAGAAGAGAAGAGAGAGTAAAGAGAGAGAGTGAGCGACAGAGAAAGATGAGAGAGACAGTGAGTGTGAAAGGAGAGAAAGAGAGATGAGAGAGAGAGCACGAGAGAGGAGAGAGAGAGGAGAGAAGAGAGAGGAAAGAGAGAGAGTGAGCGACAGAGAGAGAGGGAGAGAGAAAGAGAGAGAGAGAGGAGAAAGAGAGAGATGAGAGAGAGAGAGAGCACGAGAGAGGAGAGAGAGAGGAGAAAAGAGAGAGGAAAGAGAGAGAGTGAGCGACAGAGAGAGATGAGAGAGAGGGAGTGAGTGAGATATAGAGGAGAAAGAGAGATATGAGAGAGAGGGAGTGAGAGAGAGAGAGAGGAGAAAGAGAGAGATGAGAGAGAGCGACAGAGAGAGATGAGAGAGAGGGAGTGAGAGAGAGGATAAAGAGAGAAATGAGATAGAGGGACAGGCAGGGAGAAAGAGAGGGAGAGAGAAAGAGATAGAAGAGGAGAGAGGAGAGGAGATATGCATGTGGTCGCTCTCGTGGGCTAATTATTAATTTGCTAGGCGGCGGCCGGTCACGGCTCGGCATCGTGAGTAAAGACAGGACTAATCTACTGGCAAATGAAACAAGAGACGCTGTCAGGCTTCCAGTCCCCTCCAAGCTCCTAGTGCATGTCAGAGCAGAGAGAGCAGAGACAGCAGGAGGGAGCGTGTGTGAGTACCCTGACACAGGATGATAAAACTCTCTCACTCTCTGTCCTCTCTGTCCTCTCTCTCCTCACTCTTCTCCCTTCTCTCTCAATTCAATTTCAATTCAGGGGGCTTTATTGTCATGGGAAACATATGTTAACATTGCCAAAGCAAGTAAAGTAGATCATATTCAAAAGTGTAATATACAATAAAAATGAACAGTAAACATTACACTCACAGAAGTTTCAAAACAGTAGACATTACAAATGTCATATTATGTCTATATAGTGTGTTGTAACAATGTACAAATGGTTAAAGTACACAAGGGAAAATAAATAAACATAAATATGGGTTGTATTTACAATGGTGTTTGTTCTTCACTGGTTGCCCTTTTCTTGTGGCAACAGGTCACAAATCTTGCTGCTGTGATGTCACACTGTGGTATTTCACCCAGTAGATATGGGGGTTTATCAAAATTGGATTTGTTTTCGAATTCTTTGTGGATCTGTGTAATCTGAGGGAAATATGTCTCTCTAATATGGTCATACATTGGGCAGGAGGTTAGGAAGTGCAGCTCAGTTTCCACCTAATTTTGTGGGCAGTGTGCACATAGCCTGTCTTCTCTTGAGAGCCATGTCTGCCTACGGCGGCCTTTCTCAATAGCAAGGCTATGCTCACTGAGTCTGTACATATTGAGGATATTTTTGCAGAATTCTCTCTCTCCCCCCTCTCGCTCCCTCTCCTCTCAATTCATGTTCAATTTAAGGGCTTTATTGGCATGGGAAACATATGTTTACGTTGCCAAAGCAAGTGAAGTAGATAATAAACAAAAGTGAAATTAACAATAAAAATGAACAGTAAACATCACACTCACAGAAGTTCCAAAAGAATAAAGACATGTCAAATGTCAAATCAGGAGGAGGGGGGGTAGGAGGAGGAGAATGGGGTGCGGGAGGAGGGAGGAGGAGGAGAATGGGGTGCGGGAGGAGGGAGGAGGAGGAGAATGTGGTGGAGGGGGGGGGTAGGAGGAGGAGAATGGGGTGCGGGAGGAGGGAGGAGGAGGAGAATGGGGTGCGGGAGGAGGGAGGAGGAGGAGAATGTGGTGGAGGAGGGGGGTAGGAGGAGGAGAATGGGGTGCGGGAGGAGGGAGGAGGAGGAGAATGGGGTGCGGGAGGAGGGAGGAGGAGGAGAATGGGGTGCGGGAGGAGGGAGGAGGAGGAGAATGTGGTGGAGGGGGGGGGGTAGGAGGAGGAGAATGGGGTGCGGGAGGAGGGAGGAGGAGGAGAATGGGGTGCGGGAGGAGGGAGGAGGAGGAGAATGTGGTGGAGGAGGGGGGTAGGAGGAGGAGAATGGGGTGCGGGAGGAGGGGGATAAAGAAGAGGGGGAGAGGGAGGGGGAGGAGGAAGAGCAGGGGGAGGAGGATGGGGAGAAGGGGGATGAGGAGAATGAGGTGGAAGAGGAGGGAGGACGAGGAGACGGGGTGCGGGAGGAGGGGGATAAAGAAGAGGGGGAGAGGGAGGGAGAGGAGGAAGAGCAGGGGGAGGAGGATGGGGAGAAGGGGGATGAGGAGAATGAGGTGGAGGAGGAGGGAGAAGGAGGAGACGGGGTGCGGGAGGAGGGGGATAAAGAAGAGGGGGAGAGGGAGGGGGAGGAGGAAGAGCAGGGGGAGGAGGATAGGGAGAAGGGGGATGAGGAGAATGAGGTGGAGGAGGGAGGAGGAGGAGACGGGGTGCGGGAGGAGGGGGATAAAGAAGAGGGGGAGAGGGAGGGGGAGGAGAAGTTGGTGGAGGAAGAGCAGGGGGAGGAGGATGGGGATGGGGAGAAGGGGGATGAGGAGAAGAACGTGTCTCCTCTCTGAGGTGACACCGAGACAAGGAATTTTCTCTGCTCTAATTTGCTCTTCTTGGCGGTTGAGCCAGACTTGATTCTGTCAGTGACATGTGAGACTGAGCTTGGCAGCAGAGACTGCAGAGGTGGGCCTTTTCCTGAGGCCATATCAACAGTATATGATGGACCAATGAAGGCTGCTAGATCCTACAGGCCATGTCCACATGATGGACCAATGAAGGCTGCTAGATCCTACAGGCCATGTCCACATGATGGACCAATGAAGGCTGCTAGGTCCTACAGGCCATGTCCACATGATGGACCAATGAAGGCTGCTAGGTCCTACAGGCCATGTCCACATGGTGGACCAATGAAGGCTGCTAGACCCTACAGACCATGTCCACATGGTGGACCAATGAAGGCTGCTAGGTCCTACAGGCCGTGTCCACAGTATATGATGGACCAATGAAGGCTGCTAGATCCTACAGGCCATGTCCACATGATGGACCAATGAAGGCTGCTAGGTCCTACAGGCCATGTCCACATGATGGACCAATGAAGGATGCTAGGTCCTACAGGCCATGTCCACATGGTGGACCAATGAAGGCTGCTAGACCCTACAGACCATGTCCACATGGTGGACCAATGAAGGCTGCTAGGTCCTACAGGCCATGTCCACAGTATATGATGGACCAATGAAGGCTGCTAGGTCCTACAGGCCATGTCAACAGTATATGATGGACCAATGAAGGCTGCTAGGTCCTACAGGCCATGTCAACAGTATTTGATGGACCAATGAAGGCTGCTAGATCCTACAGACCATGTCCACATGATGGACCAATGAAGGCTGCTAGATCCTACAGACCATGTCAACATGATGGACCAATGAAGGCTGCTAGGTCCTACAGGCCATGTCCACATGATGGACCAATGAAAGCTGCTAGATCCTACAGGCCATGTCCACATGATGGACCAATGAAGACTGCTAGGTCCTACAGGCCATGTCAACAGTATATGATGGACCAATGAAGGCTGCTAGGTCCTACAGGCCATGTCAACAGTATATGATGGACCAATGAGGGCTGCTAGATCCTACAGGCCATGTCCATATGATGGACCAATGAAGGCTGCTAGATCCTACAGGGCATGTCCACAGTATATGATGGACCAATGAAGGCTGCTAGGTCCTACAGGCCATGTCAACAGTATATGATGGACCAATGAAGACTGCTAGGTCCTACAGGCCATGTCAACAGTATATGATGGACCAATGAAGGCTGCTAGATCCTACAGGCCATGTCCACATGATGGACCAATGAAGACTGCTAGATCCTACAGGCCATGTCCACATGATGGACCAATGAAGGCTGCTAGATCCTACAGGCCATGTCCACATGATGGACCAATGAAGACTGCTAGATCCTACAGGCCATGTCCACATGATGGACCAATGAAGGCTGCTAGATCCTACAGGCCATGTCCACATGATGGACCAATGAAGGCTGCTAGATCCTACAGGCCATGTCCACATGATGGACCAATGAAGACTGCAAGATCCTACAGGCCATGTCCACATGATGGACCAATGAAGACTGCTAGGTCCTACAGGCCATGTCAACAGTATATGATGGACCAATGAAGGCTGCTAGGTCCTACAGGCCATATCAACAGTATTTGATGGACCAATGAAGGCTGCTAGGTCCTACAGGCCATGTCAACAGTATATGATGGACCAATGAAGGCTGCTAGATCCTACAGGCCATGTCCACATGATGGACCAATGAAGGCTGCTAGGTCCTACAGGCCATGTCTACATGATGGACCAATGAACGCTGCTAGATCCTACTTTTAGATTAACTAACTTCTTAGTAATGACTCGGGACGTCGGGTTTGATACGAAAGCTTATTTTAGTAAGAATACTTGTTTACGTTACATTTAACAACAATTGTTTTGGTACAGAGCAATGCAGGTAAGATGCTGTTGGAAAGTCAGCCACAATCATCCGCACCTGCACATAATTGGCGCGTTATCACTCATTCCTCTCGCAAGGCATTCTGGGACTTGCAGTCAAAAAGCGTAATTCAACACAACCCAATACAATTACATATGCAAATAAATCTAAAGAAATGTATTTAGATACAGCTCAAAGAATAAACTTAAACATTAACTCTGTAACACATTAAAGTTACAACATCCTCCCCCCCGATGAACAATTGTGTTCATCTAGATCTCTAGGCAGTATATCAACTGAATAGGTCTCCTCAACAAAGTCCCTGAAGCAGTACGAACTGAACATGATCTAACTAAGCCATCTCGGCCTGGAAACAGTTCCTCAATCTTTCCTAGTTTCCAGGTTTGTCTGGGTAGGTTATCTTCTCCAATGAGTACAACGTCACCCGCTTTCAGTGGGGTGGGCTGTGGTGTGTCACAGCGGTGTGCTGACTTTAGATCCAGCAAGTAGTCTCTTCGCCAACTGTTCCAGAAACTGGTCACAAGTCTCTGCCTGTACTTCCATCTGCGTGTCATTTCCCGCTTGTTTAACGTTGGGTGCTGAGTGTCACTTGCTCCAGAATGCATCACCTTCTCATGTTGGTACTGTATCAGCATTTCTGAGTATCTGGACTTATTGGGCAGAACCCATGGGTGCTGCTCTCTGAATGTGAAGTTGGACTGTTGCAGTCTTCCTCCTACACTGAGCAGTTCGTGTTCGTCCAGGAAAGGTTTCAGTTCTCTGATTTTACAGTCATTGTTTAGGCTTTTTCCTGCCTTCAGTAGTTTGATCTCCTGTCCGAAACTCTGTTGTTGTGTTACCTTAATCCAGTACTTTTCTGCATCGAACAGTTCGTCAGCAGTCAGTTCACCTTGCATCTTTATGGTTGTACGAGCATTGGCTATGAATCTCTTTATCCAGGCGGTGACTCTGAACACTCTTTTCAGTTTGCTGTACCTTTCAAGCTCCAACACAGGTTCAGTGCTGTCTGTGCTGTTCGCTGCGAGCTGTACAGTAGCCTGGCAACTGGACTTGAGTTCTATATTCACCTCATCTGGAACCTTGTTATCATCAGTCTCTTCGGACTGATTGGGTGATGTCAGAATTCTGGGTCCATTCCACCATAGCTCGCTCTGTGTCAAGTTTCTAACAGTTTGTCCTCTTGTAGGGAGGTCAGCTGGATTCGTTTTCCCTTCAATATGTGACCATGACTCTGGATTGGTCAAGGACTGGATCTCCGTCACTCTGTTCGCAACAAACTGTTTCCATTTCTGAGCTGAGCTGCAAATCCAATGCAGCACGATCATCAAGTCTGTCCACATGTTAATCTGTTTTTCTTCCATTTTCAGTGTGGTCATCAAGTTGTTTGCTAGTCTCGCTCCAATCACAGCTCCCATGAGCTCCAGGCGTGGCAGCGTCATTTTCTTAAGTGGGGCTACCCTGGACTTGTATGCGACTAGACTTGTTGTTTCCCTGTCTTGTGACTCACCTTGCAAGTAAGCTACTGCACTGTAAGCCCTTTCACTTGCATCACAGAACACGTGTAGTTTCAGGGTGTGGTTATTCTGTGGCCGCATGTCTGTTCTGTACCACCTTGGTATGGTGAGCTGGTGTAACTGGGGTAGTTCTGAACACCACTGTTGCCATTCTCGTGTCAGATCAGGTGGTAATTCTTCGTCCCAGCTGAGTCCCCTCTCCCACATTTCCTGGAACATGCACTTGATCCTGATGGTGAAGGGAGTTAAGAAACCAAGAGGGTCGAAGATACGTGCAGACGACTGCAGAACACTTCTCTTCGTGTTTTCCTTTTGCTTTAGAATGCTCAGTAGTGGCCTGAGGTCAAACACAAAGTCATCCGTTTCCGGCCTCCATACTAAACCTAAAACCTTCAGCACTACTCCTTGTGTTTCTAGCATCAACGGGTGGTCAGTTGTCGTACTCTCCTCCCATTTTGTTTTCAATTCAGGAGAATTGGTCATCCACTTGCAGAGGTCCATGCCTGCATTCGACAGCATTCGCTTTGCAGTTGTTGTCACAAGGTAAGCCTCTTCAACATTGCGTGAACTTGCAATGAAGTCATCTACGTAGAGTGACTCTCTCAGTATCTCTACAACTTCTGGTTGTTCTGTTTCATATTGTTTCAGGTGCTTCCTGGTTGTAGCTGCCAGCAAAAATGGACTTGGGGAAGCTCCAAATACCACTCTTTTCATCCTCAGCACACGCAGCTCCTCTTCATTTTCTCCTCTTGGTGGGCCAGTGAGCCATAGAAATCTCACGGCGTCTCTGTCTCTCTCTGCTAGGGATATCTGCAGGAAAGCTTTCTTGATGTCTGCCATGAATGCGATCTCATGTAGTCTGAACTTTATCAGAACGCTGAGCAGATCCGGATTCAGGTTCGGTCCTGTGAGTAGACAGTCATTGAGAGATGGACAGCCATCTTCATGGGACGAGGCATCAAACACCACTCTCAGTTTTGTTGTCACCTTATCTTCTCGGAGTACTGCATGGTGAGGTAAGTAGTATTTTACGTTGTCTGCACTTGATGCGTTGTCCTTGGGCACGTCCTCTGCCATATCTTGTTGTAAGTAGTCTTCTACTACTTCTTTGTATCTGCTGTACAACGTCACATCCTTCTTCAGCCTTTTCTTCAGACATTCAAACCGTTTCTTGGCGATTCTATAGTTGTCTTGGAGTTCTGGCATTTCTCGTTTCCATGGCAACTCCACATGGTATCGCCCATCTTTGAAGGTGGTTGTTTCCTCAAACCTTTGTAGAGCCTCGGTTTCCTCTGCGTTCTGTGTTTTCTCGCTTAGAATACCCAGAGACTCAAGCTCCCAGAATGCATGCAATTGCTTGGAGACTAGTGTGTCTTCATCAAGTGGGATGAACATGCAAGTTGCCTCGGCGACACTTGACATGGACACGGGTCCCTGCACCGACCATCCAAAGGTGCTCTCTAAAGCAACTAGCGTCTCCGTCAGTCGCTCCACTCTGCCTGATACTATCTGCCAGTAGTAATCTGCTCCTATCAGGACAGAGAGTTCAGGATCATTGTCATCTCCTGGAAAGTCTGCGAGCTGCAGTCCCCTTTTACTGAGCTCATACTGAATCCGTTCACCAGGAACCTTCATCACAGCTGTGCACACTTGTGGGGTTTCAATTGCCTCTATCTCTATTCTCTGCTGTTTGTCCCAGACATTCTCCAAGATGACTTTCACTGTGTTGCGTTGGGATGTTGCTGGGGCAGAGGAGCCAAACGTGTGAAGAGTGAGTGCCTCTTGTCTGATTACTGGTAGCTTCAAGCCCTTCACAAGGTTTTCATGTATGAAGCTTCTCTGACTGCCTCCATCTAGTAAGCAACGAGCTATCTTCCTGCCCGATGGGCCTTCTACCCATGCCTTTGCCGTTTGTAGCAACACAGTGTTCTGTCCATCTGGTTTCATCTTCACTGAATGGGGAATAACTGAGGAAACAACAGCATCTACAGAAACAGTAGGGGGTTGCACCTCCCTCCTCTTACTGGTACAAACCGCAATGTGATGTCTGCTTCCACATGTTGCACATGACACATCTTTGACTTTACAGAATTTTGCTATGTGTCTCTGTCCTAAACATACAAAGCATCTTCCCATGTTCTTTAGTTTCTCTTTGCGTGTAGCAATATTGTAGTCAGTGCAGTTTTCTGATTTGTGGTCTGCACTGTCACAAAATAGACACGTTTGTTGTTCCTTCTGGCTGGTTGTATGCAGTGCTGCAGCAGAGGGCATGTTGGGTCTTTTTGTTTTCATTTCATTGGAGAAGCATGACTTGTTCCATGGTTTGCTCTCTTTCTGTTGGTTGTATGATCTTGTCATTTGTAGCGCTCTCTCCCTGCTCTGAACCTCTTTCTGTAGGAAACTGATAATCTCAGACACTTTCCATTCATCATCTACTCCCCTCTGACGACTATAGTCAAGAGCTATGTCCTCTGGAATCATCTGCAGTAAGATTGGGAATAGTAGGCTTCCATAGGTTTCTGACATTACACCCAGTGATTCCAGGCTCCTAATCTGAATTTCACATTCATCATATAGCTGCCTCAATGCATTTAGATCAGAGGATTTCTTCACAGGTGTGAGATTCAGCAGCTTTGACATATGAGCACTAATCACAAGATCTTTCCTTCCAAATCTGCTCTTGAGTAGAGTGATTGCATTATCATAGTTACTGTCTGTTAACATCAGTCCTGCTACTGCCTTTGCAGCTGGTCCAGTGAGATATGTTTTCAGATAGGTAAACTTCTCTTTTTTACACAGGGAATCATTGTTGTGAATAGCAGTCTCATATTGGCTCCAAAACTCCTGCCACATACTGACATCTCCATAGAATTTCTCAATAATCAACTTCGGTAGCCTTACTGATTGTCTCTGTGATATGTTTGAGTTAGCGTCACTCACCCGGGCTGGTAGTGGATTGACGTCCTGTTTCTTCATTATCACTCTTTGTGCACGGCTCTTCAGCATGATAATGCGTTCTTTGTAATCCTCCGTGCATGCAATCTCTGCCTCCAATCCGTCCAATGGCGTTAACTGTTCAATTCCACGATCGAGCTCAAACAAACTGTCCTCCTTAGCGAATAGCAATTCCAACAATGTACTCAAGTGATCGGTATCCGGATTTGACTGGGATATTTCCACGTCAATCTGATTCAAAATCCGCGTTGTTGCGCCTCGAACGGTACCCCGCTTTCGTCTCATTCTTTCTGCTTCATGCCGACGTTCCTCCTCAGCCATTTCAGCCACTTCTTCGTCGCAGCTCATATCCCGGGTTTCGGCACCAACTTTTAGACTGCTATTCACAACAATGATTCCCTGTGTAAAAAAGAGAAGTTTACCTATCTGAAAACATATCTCACTGGACCAGCTGCAAAGGCAGTAGCAGGACTGATGTTAACAGACAGTAACTATGATAATGCAATCACTCTACTCAAGAGCAGATTTGGAAGGAAAGATCTTGTGATTAGTGCTCATATGTCAAAGCTGCTGAATCTCACACCTGTGAAGAAATCCTCTCCCAAGGCATTCTGGGACTTGCAGTCAAAAAGCGTAATTCAACACAACCCAATACAATTACATATGCAAATAAATCTAAAGAAATGTATTTAGATACAGCTCAAAGAATAAACTTAAACATTAACTCTGTAACACATTAAAGTTACAACACCTACAGGCCATGTCCACATGATGGACCAATGAAGGCTGCTAGATCCTACAGGCCATGTCCACATGATGGATCAATGAAGGCTGCTAGATCCTACAGGCCATGTCCACATGATGGACCAATGAAGGCTGCTAGATCCTACAGGCCATGTCCACATGATGGACCAATGAAGACTACTAGATCCTACAGGCCATGTCCACATGATGGACCAATGAAGGCTGCTAGATCCTACAGGCCATGTCCACATGATGGACCAATGAAGACTAGTAGATCCTACAGGCCATGTCCACATGATGGACCAATGAAGACTACTAGATCCTACAGGCCATGTCCACATGATGGACCAATGAAGACTACTAGATCCTACAGGCCATGTCCACATGATGGACCAATGAAGGTTGCTAGATCCTACAGACCATGTCCACATGATGGACCACGTACATACGATGTTAGCTTCCAGCTCCAGCAGACTGGACATCATAAGATATTCTGTTATGACCCAGTCAGGATGGAGCTTTACTTCTGGGGGCGTCTCCTATGGGTCGTCTCCTCTGGGTCGTCTCCTCTGGGGGCGTCTCCTCTGGGGGCGTCTCCTCTGGGTCGTCTCCTCTGGGTCGTCTCCTCTGGGTCCTGGGTCGTCTCCTCTGGGTCGTCTCCTCTGGGTCGTCTCCTCTGGGTCCTCTCCTCTGGGTCGTCTCCTCTGGGTCATCTCCTCTGGGTCGTCTCCTCTGGGTCGTCTCCTCTGGGTCGTCTCCTCTTGGTCGTCTCCTCTGGGTCCTGGGCCGTCTCCTCTGGGGCCTCTCCACTGGGTCGTCTCCTCTGGGTCGTCTCCTCTGGGTCGTCTCCTCTGGGTCGTATCCTCTGGGTCGTCTCCTCTGGGTCTTCTCCTCTGGGTCGTCTCCCCTGGGTTTTCTCCTCTGGGTCGTCTCCTCTGGGTCTTCTCCTCTGGGGGCGTCTCCTCTGGGTCGTCTCCTCTGGGTCATCTCCTTTGGGTCGTCTCCTCTGGGTCCTGGGCCGTCTCCTCTGGGTCGTCTCCTCTGGGTCGTCTCCCCTGGGTCGTCTCCCCTGGGTCGTCTCCTCTGTGTCGTCTCCTCTGGATCGTCTCCTCTAGGTCGTCTCCTCTGGGTCGTCTCCCCTGGGTCGTCTCCTCTGGGTCGTCTCCTCTGGGTCGTCTCGTCTGGGTCGTCTCCTCTGGGTCGTCTCCTCTGGGTCGTCTCCTCTGGGTTGTCTCCTCTGGGTCGTCTCCCCTGGGTCGTCTCCTCTGGGTCGTCTCCTCTGGATCGTCTCCTCTGGGTCGTCTCCTCTGGGTCGTCTCTTCTGGGGCGTCTCCTCTGGGGCGTCTCCTCTGGGTCGTCTCCTCTGGGGCGTCTCCTCTGGGTCGTCTCCTCTGGGTCGTCTCCTCTGGATCGTCTCCTCTGGGTCGTCTCCTCTGGGTCGTCTCTTCTGGGGCGTCTCCTCTGGGTCGTCTCCTCTGGGTCGTCTCTTCTGGGGCGTCTCCTCTGGGTTGTCTCCTCTGGATCGTCTCCTCTGGGACCTGGGTCGTCTCCTCTGGGGCTTACCAGACCTAACTAACACAGAAATTCTTCATGGACTGTATGAATGTTTGAGGCACGACAACAATAGATGTTAGAGCCAAGTTAGTTTGTTTGTTTTTCTAAACGTGTGTGTGGATAATTGCAATCTGTATTTCGTCACCTGTTGCAGTTGGATGGAAAAACAGCAGTAATTGAGCCTGAAACACACTCACCCACGCATACATAAACAACCATAGTTATATAATGGAAACAATAACAATTAGCTAGGACAACTGAGGAATGTTTAAAACAGAGTTTCCAATGTGCTACATTCTACCACACCCACACACTACGTTCTGATAGGCCAGCGGGGGAATTCCTAGTGTGACCAGTGTCGAAATGATCCCAAATATTTGCAAATAGTACCTGTCACTCCAGCTGCCTGAACCTGATGAGGTTTATAAATGTCTTATAGTGCCTGTCACTCCAGCTGCCTGAACCTGATGAGGTTTATAAATGTCTTATAGTACCTGTCACTCCAGCTGCCTGAACCTGATGAGGTTTATACATGTCTTATAGTGCCTGTCACTCCAGCTGCCTGAACCTGATGAGGTTTATAAATGTCTTATAGTGCCTGTCACTCCAGCTGCCTGAACCTGATGAGGTTTATAAATGCCTTATAGTGCCTGTCACTCCAGCTGCCTGAACCTGATGAGGTTTATAAATGTCTTATAGTGCCTGTCACTCCAGCTGCCTGAACCTGATGAGGTTTATAAATGTCTTATAGTGCCTGTCACTCCAGCTGCCTGAACCTGATGAGGTTTATAAATGTCTTATAGTGCCTGTCACTCCAGCTGCCTGAACCTGATGAGGTTTATAAATGTCTTATAGTGCCTGTCACTCCAGCTGCCTGAACCTGATGAGGTTTATAAATGTCTTATAGTACCTGTCACTCCAGCTGCCTGAACCTGATGAGGTTTATAAATGCCTTGTGCCTTATACTATGTTGCAACAGTGCATGCCACGTGAGGCTGAGAGAGACAAGGCTGAACACACAAGTAGCAGCTGTTCTGGGCCAATCTTCTGGAAGAGAGAGCACATACTGTGCCTGACTGCCTGGAGAAGTACTGGAGCAGAGGAGACAGAATGGACTTAGTCAGGGTTGCTCAGTTGGCATGTTGAGAGGAACGGAGGGGGGAGGGGAGGAGGGGGAGGAGAGGAGAGGAGAGTGCGGGGGAGGGGAGGGAGCATAGGGGAGGGGAAGGAAAGGAGAGGGAGGGGGAGTTGAGGGGAGGGGAGGGGTGGAGAGCGAGTGGAGGGGAGGAGAGTAGGGAAGGAGAGGACAGGAGAGGGGAGGGGGAGAGGGGAGGAGAGAAGAGGCTGTTCTCTCTACTCCCTGGTCTCCTGCTGAGCTGCCATGCATGTCTGTGGACAGCCACCTTTACCTCTTACCTGTTACCTACGTACATCTACAGGTCAGCTAAAGGACATAGGAGAGGAGACAGCTACAGAACATAGGAGAGGAGACAGCTACAGGACATAGGAGAGGAGACAGCTACAGGACAAAGGAGAGGAGACAGCTACATGACATAGGAGAGGAGACAGCTACAGGACATAGGAGAGGAGACAGCTACAGGACATAGGAGAGGAGACAGCTACAGGACATAGGAGAGGAGACAGCTACAGGACATAGGAGAGGAGACAGCTACAGGACATAGGAGAGGAGACGGCTACAGGACATAGGAGAAGAGACAGCTACAGAACATAGGAGAGGAGACAGCTACAGGACATAGGAGAGGAGACAGCTACAGGACATAGGAGAGGAGACAGCTACAGGACATAGGAGAGGAGACAGCTACATGACATAGGAGAGGAGACAGCTACAGGACATAGGAGAGGAGACAGCTACAGGACATAGGAGAGGAGAGAGCTACAGGACATAGGACAGGAGACAGCTACAGGACATAGGAGAGGAGACAGCTACAGGACATAGGAGAGGAGACAGCTACAGGACATAGGAGAGGAGACAGCTACAGGACATAGGAGAGGAGACAGCTACAGGACATAGGAGAGGAGACAGCTACAGGACATAGGAGAGGAGACAGCTACAGGACATAGGAGAGGAGACGGCTACAGGACATAGGAGAGGAGACAGCTACAGAACATAGGAGAGGAGACAGCTACAGGACATAGGAGAGGAGACAGCTACAGGACATAGGAGAGGAGACAAACATTTCATGCTGTCTGTCTGTCCATTTCTATGGTGCTATTATGAATTCAAAGTGACTCAATTTAAGACTTTGGGCACCTTTACATTTATAAATAAACAACAATAATAAAATAAGATAATTATAATTATACTAATTATACGAGTTATAACTCCATTATGCAAATAAGAATGTAACAATGTTTTGGAACAGGTTACAGGTAGACCGTGTTGCTTTGGAGCATTTCTCTTTGTTTCACACTTTGATTAATTTCAACATTTCCATAATGTGATTCCAGCTCAACAACAACAACATCATGAACAATCACAAGCTCTGTCTGACCATGTTCGGTCTGCATGGTGTCTGAATGTAGTGTGTTCTACCTCCATCTAGTTCTGTCTGACCATGTTCGGTCTGCATGGTGTCTGAATGTAGTGTGTTCTACCTCCATTTAGTTCTGTCTGACCATGTTCGGTTTGCATGGTGTCTGAATGTAGTGTGTTCTACCTCCATTTAGTTCTGTCTGACGTTCGGTCTGCATGGTGTCTGAATGTAGTGTGTTCTACCTCCATTCAGTATATGATGTTTACCAGGGTTGGGGTAAATTACATTTTAATTCCAGTCGATTCAGGAAATACACTTAAATTCCAATTATTTTCAATGCTTTTCATTGGTATTGAAATTGGTATTGGAATTTTGTTTACTTTCTGAATTGACTGGAATGAAAATGGAATCGATCCCAACCCTGATGTTTACAAATCCAGTAAGCATCCCAATCTCCAGTAAAATACGACAGTGTCTTTCTGTCAACATGTGCCACACGGCTCAGGAATAGGAAAAGGGAGGTGTCACTGACATGCATTACAGGCTGCAGCCCGACAGCCCTGTGTGGCCATGTGATAAGCTTGGCTCTAAATCAGCGTGAAAGGAAAGAGGGGGAAATAGGGGATTGAAATAAGAGAGGTGACCTCAGCTGCTGTGAAGGAAGGGTTCTGTCTGTCTGTCTGCCTGTCTGTCTGTCTGTCTGTCTGTCTGTCTGTCTGTCTGTCTGTCTGTCTGTCTGTCTGTCTGCCTACCTGTCTGTCTGTCTGCCTACCTACCTGTCTGTCTGTCTGTCTGTCTGTCTGTCTGTCTGTCTGTCTGTCTGTCTGTCTGTCCGTCTGCCTGCCTGTCAGTCTGCCTGTCTGTCTGCCAATAAACAGTCTATTTTTCATAATTCCTGATATTTAATCCTAGTAAAAATTCCCTGTTTTAGATCACTTTATTTTAAAAATGTGAAATGTCAGAATAAAATTATTTATTTCAGCTTTTATTTATTTTATCACATTCCCAGTGGGTCAGAAGTTTACATACACTCAATTAGTATTTGGTATTATTGCCTTTAAATTGTTTAACTTGGGTCTAATGTTTCGGGTAGCCTTCCACCAGCTTCCCACAATAAGTTGGGTGAATTTTGGCCCATTCCTCCTGACAGAGCTGGAGAAACTGAGTCAGGTTTGTGGGCCTCCATGCTCGTGCACGCTTTTTCAGTTCTGCCCACAAATGTTCTATAGGATTGACGTCAGAGATTTGTGAGGCCACTCCAATACCTTGACTTTGTTGTCCTTAAGCCATTTTGCCACAACTTTGGAAGTATGCTTGGGGTCATTGTCCATTTGTAAGACCCATTTGCGACCAAGCTTTAACTTCCTGACTGATGTCTTGAGATGTTGCTTCAATATATCCACATAATTTTCACAGGAGTCAGCTAACCTGGAGTCAGGAGTCAGCTAACCTGGAGTCAGGAGTCAGCTAACCTGGAGTCAGGAGTCAGCTAACCTGGAGTCAAGAGTCAGCTAACCTGGAGTCAGGAGTCAGCTAACCTGGAGTCAGGAGTCAGCTAACCTGGAGTCAGGAGTCAGCTAACCTGGAGTCAGGAGTCAGCTAACCTGGAGTCAGGAGTCAGCTAACCTGGAGTCAGGAGTCAGCTAACCTGGAGTCAGGAGTCAGCTAACCTGGAGTCAGGAGTCAGCTAACCTGGAGTCCAATCAATGAGATGTTGGTTAGAGCTGCTCTGCTCTATAAAAAACACTCACAAAATGTGAGTTTGTTATTCACAAGAGGCATTGCCTGATGTGAACCATCCCTCGACCAAAAGAGATCTCAGAAAGACCTAATATTAAAAATGGTTGAATTGCAAAGCTGGAAAGGGTTACAAAAGTATGATGTTCATCAGTCCACGGTAAGACGAATTGTCTATAAATGGAGAAAGTTCAGCACTGTTGCTACTCTCCCTATGAGTGGCCATCCTGCAAAGATGACTGCAAGAGCACAGCGCAGAATGCTCAATGAGGTTAAGAAGAATCCTAGAGTTAAAAACTTACAGAAATCCAGCTAAAGACAGAAATCGCTGGATCATGCTAACATCTCTGTTGACGTGTCTACGATACGTAAAACACTAAACAAGAATGGTGTTCATGGGAGGACACCACAGAAGAAGACACTGCTGTCCAAAAAAAACATTACTGCACGTCTGAAGTTCGCAAAAGTGCATCTGAATGTTCCACAGAGCTTCTGGCAAAATATTCTGTGGGCAGATGAAACTACAGTTGAGTTGTTTGGAAGGAAAAAAAGGCACAGCACACCAACATCAAAACCTCATCCCAACGGTAAAGTATGGTAGAGGGAGTATCACGGTTTGCTTTGCTGCCTCAGGGCCTGGACAGCTTGCTATCACCGACGGAAAAATAAAATACATTCCCAAGTGTAACAAGACATTTTGCAGGAGAACATTAGGCTATTTGTCCACCAATTGAAGCCCAACAGAAGTTGGGTGATGCAACAGGACAACGACCCAAAACACAGAAGTAAATCAACAACAGAATGGCTTCAACAGAAGAAATACGCCTTCTGGAGTGGCCCAGTCAGAGTCCTGGCCTCAACCCAAGTGACCCAGCCTTCTGGAGTGGCCCAGCCTTCTGGAGTGGCCCAGTCAGAGTCCTGACCTCAACCCAAGTGGCCCAGCCTTCTGGAGTGGCCCAGTCAGAGTCCTGACCTCAACCCAAGTGGCTCAGCCTTCTGGAGTGGCCCAGTCAGAGTCCTGACCTCAACCCAAGTGGCCCAGCCTTCTGGAGTGGCCCAGTCAGAGTCCTGACCTCAACCCGATTGAGATGCTGTGGCATGACCTCGAGAGCAGTTCACACCAGACATCCCAAGAATATTGCTGAACTGAAACAGTTTTGTAAAGAGGAATGGTCCAAAATTCATCCTGACTGTTGTTAAGGTGTGATGTGCAAATACAGAAAACGTTTGTCTGAGTTTATTGCTGCCAAAGGAGGGTCAACCAGTTATTAAATCCAACGGTTCACATACTTTTCCCACCCTGCACTGTGAATGTTTACACGGTGTGTTCAATAAAGACATGAAAACGTATAATTGTTTGTGTGTTATTAGTTTAAGCAGACTGTGTTTGTCTATTGTTGTGACCTAGATGAAGATCAGATCCAATTTGATGACCAATTTATGCAGAAATCCAGGTAGTTCCAAAGGGTTCACATACTTTTTCTTGCCACTCTATAACCCCTACAAACCACAACACAAGTGATGGGACATCTGGGAAAGCATTGAAAGCAGCCTGCAGATCATACGATTGACAGATGCGGTGACTGAGTTGATCCTGTGTTAATGTTCAAATGACTTAACGTAAAGTAGGGGGACAAGGGGATAAGGGAACTAAGAGGACTGGGGGACAGGGGGACAGGGGGACGGGGGGATGGGGGGACAGGGGGACAGTGGGACAGGGGGATAAGGGAATAAGAGGACAGGGGGACAGGGGGACAAGGGGATAAGGTAATAAGAGGACAGGGGGACAGGGGGACAGGGGGACAAGGGGATAAGGAATAAGAGGACAGGGGGACATGGGGACAAGGGGATAAGGGAATAAGGGGACAGGGGGACAGGGGGATAAGGGAATAAGAGGACAGGGGGACAGGGGGATAAGGGGACAGGGGACAAGGGGATAAGGGGACAGGGGGACAGGGGGATAAGGGGACAGGCAGATAAGGGAACAGGGGGATAAGGGGAAGGGGAAGGGGGGATAAGGGGACATGGGGATAAGGGGACATGGGGACAGGGGGATAAGGGGACAGGGGGGATAAGGGGACAGGAGGACAGGGGGATAAGGGGACAGGGGGATAGGGGGACATGGGGACAGGGGGAAAAGGGGACAGGAGGACAAGGGGATAAGGGGACAGGGGACAAGGGGACGGGGGATAAAGGGACAGGGAGACAGGAGGATAAGGGGACAGGGGGATAAGGGGACAGGGGACAGGGGGATAAGGGGACAGGGGGATAAGGGGACAGGGGACAGGGGGATAAGGGGACAGGGGGATAAGGGGACAGGGAGACAGGGGGATAAGGGGACAGGGGACAGGGGGATAAGGGGACAGGGGGACAGGGGGATAAGGGGACAGGGGGATAAGGGAATAAGAGGACAGGGGGACGGGGGGACAGGGGGACAGGGGGATAAGGGGACAGGGGGGACAGGGGGATAAGGGGACAGGGGGACGGGGGATAAGGGGACATGGACACAGGGGGATAAGGGGACAGGGGGATAAGGGGACATGGACACAGGGGGATAAGGGGACAGGGGGATAAGGGGACAGGGTGATAAGGGAACATGGGGACAGGGGGATTAGGGGACAGGGGACATGGGGATAAGGGGACAGGGGGACAGGGGGATAAGGGGACAGGGAGATAAGTGGACAGGGGGATAAGGGGACATGGGGACAGGGGGATAAGGGGATAAGGGGACAGGGGACAGGGGGATAAGGGATACGGTTACAGGGGGACAGGGGGATAAGGGTACAAGGGGACAGGGGGATAAAGGGACAGGGGACAGGGGGATAAGGGGACAGGGGGACAGGGGACAGGGGGATGAGGGGACAGGGGGATAAGGGGACAGGGGGACAGGGGACAGGGGATAAGGGGACAGGGGGCAGGGGGATAAGGGGACAGGAGGATAAGGGGACAGGGGGATAAGGGGATAAGGGGACAGGGGGACAGGGGGATAAGGGGACAGGGGACAGGGGGATAAGGGGACAGGGGGACAGGAGGATAAGGGGACAGGGGGACAGGAGGATAAAGGGACAGGGGACAGGAGGATAAGGGGACAGGAGGATAAGGGGACAGGGGACAGGAGGATAAGGGGACAGGGGGACAGGAGGATAAGGGGACAGGGGACAGGAGGATAAGGGGACAGGGGGACAGGAGGATAAGGGGACAGGGGGACAGGAGGATAAGGGGACAGGGGACAGGAGGATAAGGGGACAGGGGGACAGGGGGATTAGATAAGAGGCCCACTGGACTAATATTTAAAAGTATCTATTGGACCACAGGTTCTCTGTGATGTGGTGACTGTGGGACACTTCTCTGATCTGAGCAGACTGTTAGAGACCAGGTTCCTACATGGAGGGATGGATACAACAACCTATTAGGTGTCTGTCTCTCATTACACAAAGACATACTGTAGTTTGTCTCTCTGTCCTCTACACATTACACAAAGACATACTGTAGTTTGTCTCTCTGTCCTCTACACATTACACAAAGACATACTGTAGTTTGTCTCTCTGTCCTCTAAACATTACACAAAGACATACTGTAGTTTGTCTCTCTGTCTTCTACACATTACACAAAGACATACTGTAGTTTGTCTCTCTGTCCTCTACACATTACACAAAGACATAATGTAGTTTGTCTCTCTGTCCTCTACACATTACACAAAGACATACTGTAGTTTGTCTCTCTGTCTCTCATTACACAAAGACATACTGTAGTTTGTCTCTCTGTCCTCTACACATTACACAAAGACATACTGTAGTTTGTCTCTCTGTCCTCTACACATTACACAAAGACATACTGTAGTTTGTCTCTCTGTCCTCTACACATTACACAAAGACATACTGTAGTTTGTCTCTCTGTCCTCTACACATTACACAAAGACATACTGTAGTTTGTCTCTCTGTCCTCTACACATTACACAAAGACATACTGTAGTTTGTCTCTCTGTCCTCTACACATTACACAAAGACATACTGTAGGTTGTCTCTCTGTCCTCTACACATTACACACAGACATACTGCAGTTTGTCTCTCTGTCCTCTACACATTACACAAAGACATACTGTAGTTTGTCTCTCTGTCTCTCATTACACAAAGACATACTGTAGTTTGTCTCTCTGTCTTCTACACATTACACAAAGACATACTGTAGTTTGTCTCTCTGTCCTCTACACATTACACAAAGACATACTGTAGTTTGTCTCTCTGTCCTCTACACATTACACAAAGACATACTGTAGTTTGTCTCTCTGTCCTCTACACATTACACAAAGACATACTGTAGTTTGTCTCTCTGTCTCTCATTACACAAAGACATACTGTAGTTTGTCTCTCTGTCTTCTACACATTACACAAAGACATACTGTAGTTTGTCTCTCTGTCCTCTACACATTACACAAAGACATACTGCAGTTTGTCTCTCTGTCCTCTACACATTACACAAAGACATACTGTAGTTTGTCTCTCTGTCTCTCATTACACAAAGACATACTGTAGTTTGTCTCTCTGTCTCTCATTACACAAAGACATACTGTAGTTTGTCTCTCTGTCCTCTACACATTACACAAAGACATACTGTAGTTTGTCTCTCTGTCCTCTACACATTACACAAAGACATACTGTAGTTTGTCTCTCTGTCTCTCATTACACAAAGACATACTGTAGTTTGTCTCTCTGTCTCTCATTACACAAAGACATACTGTAGTTTGTCTCTCTGTCCTCTACACATTACACAAAGACATACTGTAGTTTGTCTCTCTGTCCTCTACACATTACACAAAGACATACTGTAGTTTGTCTCTCTGTCCTCTACACATTACACAAAGACATACTGTAGTGTGTCTCTCTGTCTCTCATTACACAAAGACATACTGTAGTTTGTCTCTCTGTCTCTCATTACACAAAGACATACTGCAGTTTGTCTCTCTGTCTTCTACACATTACACAAAGACATACTGTAGTTTGTCTCTCTGTCTTCTACACATTACACAAAGACATACTGTAGTTTGTCTCTCTGTCCTCTACACATTACACAAAGACATACTGCAGTTTGTCTCTCTGTCTTCTACACATTACACAAAGACATACTGTAGTTTGTCTCTCTGTCTCTCATTACACAAAGACATACTGTAGTTTGTCTCTCTGTCTCTCATTACACAAAGACATACTGTAGTTTGTCTCTCTGTCCTCTACACATTACACAAAGACATACTGTAGTTTGTCTCTCTGTCCTCTACACATTACACAAAGACATACTGTAGTTTGTCTCTCTGTCTCTCATTACACAAAGACATACTGTAGTTTGTCTCTCTGTCTCTCATTACACAAAGACATACTGTAGTTTGTCTCTCTGTCCTCTACACATTACACAAAGACATACTGTAGTTTGTCTCTCTGTCCTCTACACATTACACAAAGACATACTGTAGTTTGTCTCTCTGTCCTCTACACATTACACAAAGACATACTGTAGTGTGTCTCTCTGTCTCTCATTACACAAAGACATACTGTAGTTTGTCTCTCTGTCTCTCATTACACAAAGACATACTGTAGTTTGTCTCTCTGTCTTCTACACATTACACAAAGACATACTGTAGTTTGTCTCTCTGTCCTCTACACATTACACAAAGACATACTGTAGTTTGTCTCTCTGTCTCTCATTACACAAAGACATAATGCAGTTTGTCTCTCTGTCTTCTACACATTACACAAAGACATACTGTAGTTTGTCTCTCTGTCCTCTACACATTACACAAAGACATACTGTAGTTTGTCTCTCTGTCCTCTACACATTACACAAAGACATACTGTAGTTTGTCTCTCTGTCCTCTACACATTACACAAAGACATACTGCAGTTTGTCTCTCTGTCCTCTACACATTACACAAAGACATACTGTAGTTTGTCTCTCTGTCTCTCATTACACAAAGACATACTGTAGTTTGTCTCTCTGTCTTCTACACATTACACAAAGACATACTGTAGTTTGTCTCTCTGTCTCTCATTACACAAAGACATAATGCAGTTTGTCTCTCTGTCCTCTACACATTACACAAAGACATACTGTAGTTTGTCTCTCTGTCTCTCATTACACAAAGACATACTGTAGTTTGTCTCTCTGTCTTCTACACATTACACAAAGACATACTGTAGTTTGTCTCTCTGTCTCTCATTACACAAAGACATACTGTAGTTTGTCTCTCTGTCTCTCATTACACAAAGACATACTGTAGTTTGTCTCTCTGTCTTCTACACATTACACAAAGACATACTGTAGTTTGTCTCTCTGTCTCTCATTACACAAAGACATACTGTAGTTTGTCTCTCTGTCTTCTACACATTACACAAAGACATACTGTAGTTTGTCTCTCTGTCTTCTACACATTACACAAAGACATACTGTAGTTTGTCTCTCTGTCTTCTACACATTACACAAAGACATACTGTAGTTTGTCTCTCTGTCTTCTACACATTACACAAAGACATACTGTAGTTTGTCTCTCTGTCCTCTACACATTACACAAAGACATACTGTAGTTTGTCTCTCTGTCCTCTACACATTACACAAAGACATACTGTAGTTTGTCTCTCTGTCCTCTACACATTACACAAAGACATACTGTAGTGTGTCTCTCTGTCTCTCATTACACAAAGACATACTGTAGTTTGTCTCTCTGTCTCTCATTACACAAAGACATACTGTAGTTTGTCTCTCTGTCTCTCATTACACAAAGACATACTGTAGTTTGTCTCTCTGTCCTCTACACATTACACAAAGACATACTGCAGTTTGTCTCTCTGTCCTCTACACATTACACAAAGACATACTGTAGTTTGTCTCTCTGTCTCTCATTACACAAAGACATACTGTAGTTTGTCTCTCTGTCTTCTACACATTACACAAAGACATACTGTAGTTTGTCTCTCTGTCTCTCATTACACAAAGACATAATGCAGTTTGTCTCTCTGTCCTCTACACATTACACAAAGACATACTGTAGTTTGTCTCTCTGTCCTCTACACATTACACAAAGACATACTGTAGTTTGTCTCTCTGTCCTCTACACATTACACAAAGACATACTGTAGTTTGTCTCTCTGTCCTCTACACATTACACAAAGACATACTGTAGTTTGTCTCTCTGTCTTCTACACATTACACAAAGACATACTGTAGTTTGTCTCTCTGTCTCTCATTACACAAAGACATACTGTAGTTTGTCTCTCTGTCTTCTACACATTACACAAAGACATACTGTAGTTTGTCTCTCTGTCTCTCATTACACAAAGACATACTGTAGTTTGTCTCTCTGTCTCTCATTACACAAAGACATACTGTAGTTTGTCTCTCTGTCTTCTACACATTACACAAAGACATACTGTAGTTTGTCTCTCTGTCTCTCATTACACAAAGACATACTGTAGTTTGTCTCTCTGTCTCTCATTACACAAAGACATACTGTAGTTTGTCTCTCTGTCTTCTACACATTACACAAAGACATACTGTAGTTTGTCTCTCTGTCTCTCATTACACAAAGACATACTGTAGTTTGTCTCTCTGTCTCTCATTACACAAAGACATACTGTAGTTTGTCTCTCTGTCTCTCATTACACAAAGACATACTGTAGTTTGTCTCTCTGTCTCTCATTACACAAAGACATACTGTAGTTTGTCTCTCTGTCCTCTACACATTACACAAAGACATACTGTAGTTTGTCTCTCTGTCTCTCATTACACAAAGACATACTGTAGTTTGTCTCTCTGTCTTCTACACATTACACAAAGACATACTGTAGTTTGTCTCTCTGTCTCTCATTACACAAAGACATAATGCAGTTTGTCTCTCTGTCCTCTACACATTACACAAAGACATACTGTAGTTTGTCTCTCTGTCCTCTACACATTACACAAAGACATACTGTAGTTTGTCTCTCTGTCCTCTACACATTACACAAAGACATACTGTAGTTTGTCTCTCTGTCCTCTACACATTACACAAAGACATACTGTAGTTTGTCTCTCTGTCTTCTACACATTACACAAAGACATACTGTAGTTTGTCTCTCTGTCTCTCATTACACAAAGACATACTGTAGTTTGTCTCTCTGTCTTCTACACATTACACAAAGACATACTGTAGTTTGTCTCTCTGTCTCTCATTACACAAAGACATACTGTAGTTTGTCTCTCTGTCTCTCATTACACAAAGACATACTGTAGTTTGTCTCTCTGTCTTCTACACATTACACAAAGACATACTGTAGTTTGTCTCTCTGTCTCTCATTACACAAAGACATACTGTAGTTTGTCTCTCTGTCTCTCATTACACAAAGACATACTGTAGTTTGTCTCTCTGTCTTCTACACATTACACAAAGACATACTGTAGTTTGTCTCTCTGTCTCTCATTACACAAAGACATACTGTAGTTTGTCTCTCTGTCTCTCATTACACAAAGACATACTGTAGTTTGTCTCTCTGTCTCTCATTACACAAAGACATACTGTAGTTTGTCTCTCTGTCTCTCATTACACAAAGACATACTGTAGTTTGTCTCTCTGTCCTCTACACATTACACAAAGACATACTGTAGTTTGTCTCTCTGTCCTCTACACATTACACAAAGACATACTGTAGTTTGTCTCTCTGTCCTCTACACATTACACAAAGACATACTGCAGTCTGTTTGTCCAGACAGACTTTTTAAAGAGAATAATTATGTTCTTTTAGCTTTGAAACTTCAAAACAAAACAAGAAGAGAGTGTCCGCGTGTCGCTCGGCAGGAACACAAATTGTGTTTGTGAAAAGTGTGTCTAAATCGCAGCGTTTTCTAAGCCGTCGATAGCGAGGAAGGAGAGGAGAGTGGAACTTTAGAAAGGTAGTTTTGCAAGACGTTGTAAACTGGGTAGGATTATATAGCTGACAAAGGAGAGAAATGGCATAGTGTTGTAAACATTATCGTACTCTCTCTTCTTTTTTTTTAACAATTTCTGCCTCTTTTATAGTGTTTCTGTGTGGGCTGAAAATCCCAACCACACTGCAGGTCGTCGTGAGTTCAGTAGGGAAGCTTTTTAAGAGCAATGCCTCCGTCTCAAATGATACCCTATTCCCTATATAGGGCTCTGGTCAAAAGTAGTGCACTATGTAGGGAATAGGGTACCATGTGGGACCCTACCAGATAAAAAGGTGTGACCAGAACCCTTTCCATTTATAGTCTGTGGCTCAATGTGTTCCACTTCAGTATTAGTTCTGGAGATATTGGATACAGACTCAATGTTCTCTAACACACTTATATAAACGGAAGATTTTGACAAAAAAAAATGTGTCTCCTTTTTAACCAAGTCAAATCAAACGTATTTATATAGCCCTTCGTACATCAGCTGATATCTCAAAGTGCTGTACAGAAACCCAGCCTAAAAACCCCAAACAGCAAGCAATGCAGGTGTAGAAGCACAGTGGCTAGGAAAACTCCCTAGAAAGGCCAGAACCTAGGAAGAAACCTAGAGAGGAACCAGGCTCTGAGGGGTGGCCAGTCCTCTTCTGGCTGTACCAGGTAGAGATTAGAAACCTAGAGAGGAACCAGGCTCTGAGGGGTGGCCAGTCTTCTTCTGGCTGTACCAGGTAGAGATTAGAAACCTAGAGAGGAACCAGGCTCTGAGGGGTGGCCAGTCCTCTTCTGGCTGTACCAGGTAGAGATTGGAAACCTAGAGAGGAACCAGGCTCTGAGGGGTGGCCAGTCCTCTTCTGGCTGTACCAGGTAGAGATTAGAAACCTAGAGAGGAACCAGGCTCTGAGGGGTGGCCAGTCCTCTTCTGGCTGTACCAGGTAGAGATTAGAAACCTAGAGAGGAACCAGGCTCTGAGGGGTGGCCAGTCCTCTTCTGGCTGTACCAGGTAGAGATTAGAAACCTAGAGAGGAACCAGGCTCTGAGGGGTGGCCAGTCTTCTTCTGGCTGTACCAGGTAGAGATTAGAAACCTAGAGAGGAACCAGGCTCTGAGGGGTGGCCAGTTCTCTTCTGGCTGTACCAGGTAGAGATTAGAAACCTAGAGAGGAACCAGGCTCTGAGGGGTGGCCAGTCCTCTTCTGGCTGTACCAGGTAGAGATTAGAAACCTAGAGAGGAACCAGGCTCTGAGGGGTGGCCAGTCCTCTTCTGGCTGTACCAGGTAGAGATTATAAACCTAGAGAGGAACCAGGCTATGAGGGGTGGCCAGTCCTCTTCTGGCTGTGACTCAGCCTAGTGTACTACTTCAGTCACTTCAGACTCAGCCTAGTGTACTACTGTAGCCACTTCAGACTCAGCCTAGTGCACTACTTTAGGTACTTCAGACTCAGCCTAGTGCACTACTTTAGGTACTTCAGACTCAGCCTAGTGCACTACTTTAGGTACTTCAGACTCAGCCTAGTGTACTACTGAACAGGTGAATTACTGTACTGACCCAGGAGGACAGAGGAACAGGTGATTTACTGTACTGACCCCAGGAGGACAGAGGAACAGGTGATTTACTGTACTGACCCAGGAGGACAGAGGAACAGGTGAATTACTGTACTGACCCAGGAGGACAGAGGAACAGGTGATTTACTGTACTGACCCCCGGAGGACAGAGGAACAGGTGAATTACTGTACTGACCCAGGAGGACAGAGGAACAGGTGATTTACTGTACTGACCCCCGGAGGACAGAGGAACAGGTGAATTACTGTACTGACCCCGGAGGACAGAGGAACAGGTGATTTACTGTAATGACCCCACCCCCCCTCGGAGGACAGAGGAACAGGTGAATTACTGTACTGACCCAGGAGGACAGAGGAACAGGTGATTTACTGTACTGACCCCCGGAGGACAGAGGAACAGGTGAATTACTGTACTGACCCCCGGAGGACAGAGGAACAGGTGAATTACTGTACTGACCCCCGGAGGACAGAGGAACAGGTGAATTACTGTACTGACCCCAGGAGGACAGAGGAACAGGTGATTTACTGTACTGACCCCCGGAGGACAGAGGAACAGGTGAATTACTGTACTGACCCCCGGAGGACAGAGGAACAGGTGAATTACTGTACTGACCCCAGGAGGACAGAGGAACAGGTGATTTACTGTACTGACCCCCGGAGGACAGAGGAACAGGTGAATTACTGTACTGACCCCAGGAGGACAGAGGAACAGGTGATTTACTGTACTGACCCCCGGAGGACAGAGGAACAGGTGAATTACTGTACTGACCCCCGGAGGACAGAGGAACAGGTGATTTACTGTACTGACCCCCGGAGGACAGAGGAACAGGTGATTTACTGTACTGACCCCCGGAGGACAGAGGAACAGGTGATTTACTGTACTGACCCCCGGAGGACAGAGGAACAGGTGATTTACTGTACTGACCCCCGGAAGACAGAGGAACAGGTGATTTACTGTACTGACCCCTGGAGGACAGAGCAACAGGTGATTTACTGTACTGACCCCAGGAGGACAGAGGAACAGGTGATTTACTGTACTGACCCCAGGAGGACAGAGGAACAGGTGAATTACTGTACTGACCCCGGAGGACAGAGGAACAGGTGATTTACTGTAATGACCACACCCCCCCTCGGAGGACAGAGCAACAGGTGATTTACTGTACTGACCCCCCCGGAGGACAGAGCAACAGGTGATTTACTGTACTGACCCCAGGAGGACAGAGGAACAGGTGATTTACTGTACTGACCCCAGGAGGACAGAGGAACAGGTGATTTACTGTACTGACCCCCGGAGGACAGAGGAACAGGTGATTTACTGTACTGACCCCAGGAGGACAGAGGAACAGGTGATTTACTCTACCAACCCCAGGAGGACAGAGCAACAGGTGATTTACTGTACTGACCCCCAGGAGAACAGAGGAACAGGTGATTTACTGTACTGACCCCAGGAGGACAGAGGAACAGGTGATTTACTGTACTGACCCCAAGAGGACAGAGGAACAGGTGATTTACTGTACTGACCCCAGGAGGACAGAGGAACAGGTGATTTACTGTACTGACCCCAAGAGGACAGAGGAACAGGTGATTTACTGTACTGGCCCCCGGAGGACAGAGCAACAGGTGAGCAATAGATCATGGATAATAAAGAAACAATCAGAAATAATTGTATCTTTTCACAGCCCTTGGTCACGTGTCTTCAGTAAATATTGTTTCCACATCTCTTCATAATTAGCACATTGCATAATTAGCCAAGTGTTTTCTGAGGTAATGAAAGAGATGAAGGTATAATGAGAATAAAGTACGAAGTCGTTTTCCTATTTGTGAGACACGGGGTAGCGAACCCTCTAACGGTCTGTCACCTGTAACTAGACCACAAGGTTTATTTTGTGTGTCTGTTTTTCTAATGAAATCAGGATAAAGCAGAGACACATACAGCCCCAGGGTGTTAGAGGTTATTTACCTCAGCATGAAACAGCTCTTTTCTTGGAGAGAATAGCTGTTTTCTAGCATTGAAATATAGGGACTAAAGGCTATAAAACGGAATGTGTTTTCTCTAAATTCTTGTCTTCTTTATTTTAACCAAGGGGAAATAGTAAAAATAATTAAAAACAGAACGGCGACAAGCTGTCACAAACAGCTGTATTTAGATTGAAAAGGGGATCAAGGGAGGAGAGATACACAGACGGACGCAGCTTCGTCAGAAACCTCCTCCAGCCAACAAGGCAAAGTGTACAGCACACATAGTCACACAACATAAATGTGTAGCGATACAAAATAGAATTCTGTCTGACATCACACTAGAGCTGCTGTCATTAAATCAAATCAAATCACATTTATTTATATAGCCCTTCGTACATCAGCTGATATCTCAAAGTGCTGTACAGAAACCCAGCCTAAAACCCCAAACAGCAAGCAATGCAGGTGTAGAAGCATTACATCACAGAGAATTCTGTCTGACATCACTCTTCTTCTCATTCCAGGAGGGTTCTATTCTCTCGAATCTCTGCTGAGAGAAAGATTACATTGAAATACGAATAACAAATGCATGTGTGATAGATAAATATATACACATGGTAGTCGTTAGACAAGCACCCTTCATCTGTGATGCAAAATGATGGATGCTCTGTTGCTACTGCAGTGCACACGGAAAATAAGGTGATTGTCTCAGGACATCCCAGTAGTAGGCCTTACAGGCACTGATAGATTACTGTCTGTGTGTCTGTGTGTCTGTCTGTCTGTCTGTCTGTCTGTCTGTCTGTCTGTCTGTCTGTCTGTCTGTCTGTCTGTCTGTCTGTCTGTCTGTCTGTCTGTCTGTCTGTCTGTCTGTCTGTCTGTCTGTCTGTCTGTCTGTCTGTCTGTCTGTCTGTCTGTCTGTCTGTGTGTGTGTGTGTGTGTGTGTGTGTGTGTGTGTGTGTGTGTGTGTGTGTGTGTGTGTGTGTCTGTCTGTGTGTGTGTGTGTGTGTGTGTGTGTGTGTTCGAAAGTTACTTACTAGAGACAACCAGCTTTTCATGTATCTGACCATCTTAAGGATCAGTTTATTGTCCATAACATTTGATGTAGGTCTCCACTGGTCTTGTTTGTTGTGTCAGTGACACGCCCCTGGACACGCCCCTGGACACGCCCCTGGACACGCCCCTGGTCCCTGTAACTGTAGTGTGTACGGAGGGAAACAGAGCATTAGCAGCGTGTATTATTCCGTGTTGTAATGTGCACTACTACGTGTGGGAACCAGATTCCCATGTCTGCGGGTGTTTCTGTGAGGCAGTGATCACGATCAACGTCCCTCGGCATCGTCTAAACGTCTGGGCTGAAGCTACGGAGGTGAAGCTGAGGTGATTGACTGACCTTAGGTTGTAGCTCATCAGAACCCTGCTCCACATACTGCGTTAGGACAAGCAGAGGGAAAAACTAGCCACTGGAGCATCATGGGACTAGAGGTCTATCTATATGTCTCTCGTTTTATTGGTCACATGCACATATTTAACAGATGTTATTGGTCACATATTTAACAGATGTTATTGGTCACATATTTAACAGATGTTATTGGTCACATATTTAACAGATGTTATTGGTCACATATTTAGTAGATGTTATTGGTCACATATTTAACAGATGTTATTGGTCACATATTTAACAGATGTTATTGGTCACATATTTAACAGATGTTATTGGTCACATATTTAACAGATGTTATTGGTCACATATTTAGTAGATGTTATTGGTCACATATTTAGTAGATGTTATTGGTCACATATTTAACAGATGTTATTGGTCACATATTTAACAGATGTTATTGGTCACATATTTAACAGATGTTATTGGTCACATATTTAGTAGATGTTATTGGTCACATATTTAACAGATGTTATTGGTCACATATTTAACAGATGTTATTGGTCACATATTTAACAGATGTTATTGGTCACATATTTAACAGATGTTATTGGTCACATATTTAACAGATGTTATTGGTCACATATTTAGTAGATGTTATTGGTCACATATTTAACAGATGTTATTGGTCACATATTTAGTAGATGTTATTGGTCACATATTTAGTAGATGTTATTGGTCACATATTTAACAGATGTTATTGGTCACATATTTAGTAGATGTTATTGGTCACATATTTAGTAGATGTTATTGGTCACACATTTAACAGATGTTATTGGTCACATATTTAACAGATGTTATTGGTCACATATTTAGTAGATGTTATTGGTCACATATTTAACAGATGTTATTGGTCACATATTTAGTAGATGTTATTGGTCACATATTTAGTAGATGTTATTGGTCACATATTTAACAGATGTTATTGGTCACATATTTAGTAGATGTTATTGGTCACATATTTAGTAGATGTTATTGGTCACATATTTAACAGATGTTATTGGTCACATATTTAGTAGATGTTATTGGTCACATATTTAGTAGATGTTATTGGTCACATATTTAACAGATGTTATTGGTCACATATTTAACAGATGTTATTGGTCACATATTTAGTAGATGTTATTGGTCACATATTTAACAGATGTTATTGGTCACATATTCAGTAGATGTTATTGGTCACATATTTAACAGATGTTATTGGTCACATACACATATTTAGCAGATGTTATTGGTCACATACACATATTTAACAGATGTTATTGGTCACATATTTAGTAGATGTTATTGGTCACATATTCAGCAGATGTTATTGGTCACATATTTAACAGATGTTATTGGTCACATATTTAACAGATGTTATTGGTCACATATTTAACAGATGTTATTGGTCACATATTTAACAGATGTTATTGGTCACATATTTAACAGATGTTATTGGTCACATATTCAGCAGATGTTATTGGTCACATACACGTATTTAGTATTC